>NW_027457617.1:1136250-1437500 GCF_050624435.1 Tenrec ecaudatus
TTAACTAGAGGGCCCTTGGACTATGTAGGTTAACTAGCGGGCACTTGGATTATCTAGGTTAACTAGCGGGCACTTAGACAATCTAGGTTAACTAACGGGCTCTTTGACTATGTAGGTTGCCTAGCGGGCCCTTGGACTATGTAAGTTCCCTAGAGGGCACTTGGACTATGTGGGTTCCCTAGCGGTCATTTGGACTATCTAGGTTACCTAACGGGCACTTGGACTATGTGGGTTCCCTAGCGGGCATTTGTACTATCTAAGTTACCTTGCGGGAACTTGGACTATGTACGTTCCCTAGAAGGCACTTGGATTATCTAGGTTACCTAGCGAGCATTTGGACTATGTACGTTACCTAGCGGGCACTTGGACTATGTACCTTTCCTAGCGGGTACTTGGACTATCTATGTTAACTAGCGGGCACTTGGACTATGTAGGTTCCCTATCGGGCACTTGGACTAGATAGGTTCCCTAGCGGGCACTTGGTCTATCTAGGTTAACTAGCGAGCACTTGGACTATCTAGGTTAACTAGCGGTCAATTGAACTATTAGGGTCCCTAGCGGGCATTTGGAGTATATTGGTTTTCTAGCGGGCACTTGGACTATGTAGGTTAACGAACGGGCACTTGGACTATGTAGGTAACCTAGTGGTCACTTGAACTGTCTAGGTTACCTAGCGGGCACATGGAGTATGTAGGTTAACTATGGGGCACTTGGACAATCTAGGCTAACTAGCGGGCCCTTGGATGTTGTAGGTTAAATAGCGGGCCCTTGGACTATGTAGGTTAACTAGCGGGCCCTTGGACTATGTTGATTAACTAGCGGCACTTGGACTATCTATGTTAAGTAGCGGGCCCTTGGACTATGTAGATTCTCTAGCGGGCACTTGGACTATGTATGTTTCAGAGCGGGCACTTGGACTATGTAGGTTCCCTAGCAGGCACTTGGACTATGTAGGTTCCCTAGCGGGCACTTGTACTATGTAGGTTAACTAGCGGACACTTGGACGATCTAGGTTAACTAGCGGGTAGTTGGACTATGTAGGTTAACTAGTGGGCCCTTGAACTATGTAGATTAACTAGCGGCACTTGGACTATCTACGTTAACTAGCGGGCCCTTGGACTATGTAGATTTCCTACCGGGCACTTGGACTACGTAGGATCCCTAGCGGGCACATAGACTCTGTATGTTCCTTAGCGGGCACTTGGACTATATATGTTCCTTACGGACACTTGAACTAAGTACGTTAACTACCGGGCACTTGGACTATGTAGGTTAACTAGCGGGCCCTTAGACTATCTAGGTTACCTAGCGGGCACTTGGACTATGTAGGTTAACTACCGGGCACTTGCACTATCTAGGTTACCTAGCGGGCACTTGGACTATCTATGTTAACTAGCGGGCACTTGGACTATGTAGGTTAACTAGGGGACACTTGCACTATGTAGGTTACCTAGCGGCACTTGGACTATCTAGGTTAACTAGCGGGCACTTGGACTATCTGGGTTAACTAGCGGGCCCTTGGACTATCTAGGTTTACTAGCGGGCACTTAGACTATCTAGGTTAACTAGCGGGCACTTGGACTATGTAGTTTCCCTAGCGGGCATTTGGATTATTTAGGTTACCTAGTGGGCACTTGGACTTTGTACGTTACCTAGCGGGCACTTGGACTATGTAGGTTAACTAGAAGGCACTTGGACTATCAAGGTTACCTAGCGGGACATTGGACTATGTAGGTTACCAGCGGGCACTTGGACTATCTAGGTTAACGAACGTGCACTTGGACTATGTAGGTAACCTAGCGGGCACTTGGACTGTCTAGGTTACCTAGCATGCACTTGGCCTATCTACGTAAACCAACGGGCACTTGGATTATGTAGGTTAACTAGCGGGCACTTGGATGATCAAGGTTAACTAGCGGGCACTTGGACTATCTACGTTAACTAGCGGGCACTTGGACAATGCAGGATCCCTAGTGGGCACTTGGACTATGTAGTTTCCCTAGCGGGCATTTGGATTATTTAGGTTACCTAGCGGGCACTTGGACTATGTACGTCCCCTAGTGGGCACTTGGACTATCTAGGTTAACTAGAGGGCCCTTGGACTATGTAGGTTTACTAGCGGGCACTTGGATTATCTAGGTTATCTAGCGGGCACTTAGACAATCTAGGTTAACTAATTGGCACTTTGACTATGTAGGTTCCCTAGCGGGCTCTTAGACTATGTAACTTCCATAGCGGGCACTTGGACTATGTGGGTTCCCTAGCGGGCATTTGGACTATCTAGGTTACCTAACGGGCACTTGGACTATGTGGCTTCCCTAGCGGGCATTTGGACTATCTAGGTTACCTAGCGGGCACTTGGACTATGTACGTTCCATAGCGGGCACTTGGACTATGTAGGTAAACTAGAAGGCACTTGGACTATGTACGTTACCTAGCGGGCACTTGGACTATGTACGTTTCCTAGCGGGTACTTGGACTATCTATGTTAACTAGCGGGCACTTGGACTATGTAGGTCCCCTATCAGGCACTTGGACTAGATAGGTTCCCTAGCGGACACTTGGTCTATCTAGGTTAACTAGTGAGCACTTGGACTATCTAGGTTAACTAGCGGTCAATTGAACTATTAGGGTCCCTAGCGGGCATTTGGAGTATATTGGTTTTCTAGCGGGCACTTGGACTATGTAGGTTAACGAACGGGCACTTGGACTATGTAGGTAACCTAGTGGTCACTTGAACTGTCTAGGTTACCTAGCGGGCACTTGGAGTATGTAGGTTAACTAGGGGGCACTTGGATTATCTAGGTTAACTAGCGGGCCCTTGGACATTGTAGGTTAACTAGCGGGCCCTTGGACTATGTAGGTTCCCTGGCGGGCACTTGTACTATGTAGGTCAACTAGCGGACACTTGGATGATCTAGGTTAACTAGCGGGTAGTTGGACTATGTGGGTTAACTAGCGGGCCCTTGAACTATGTAGATTAACTAGCGGCACTTGGACTATCTACGTTAACTAGCGGGCCCTAGGACTATGTAGATTCCCTAGCGGGCACTTGGACTACATAGGTTCCCTAGCGGGCACTTAGACCCTGTATGTTCCCTAGCGGGCACTTGGACTATATATGTTCCTTACGGACACTTGAACTATGTAAGTTAACTACCGGGCACTTGGACTATGTAGGTTAACTAGCAGGACCTTGGACTATCTAGGTTACCTAGTGGGCACTTGAACTATGTAGGTTAACTATCGGACACTTGGACAATCGAGGTTACCTAGCGGGCACTTGAACTATGTACATACCCTAGCGGGCACTTGGAATATCTAGGTTCCCTAGCGGGCACTTGGACTATCTAGGTTACCTAGCGGACACTTGGACTATGTACGTTACCTAGCGGGCACTTGGACTATGTAAGTTTTCTAGCGGGTACTTGGACTATCTATGTTATCTAGCGGGCCCTTTTACTATGTAGGTTCCCTATCGGGCACTTGGACTAGATAGGTTCCCTAGCGGGCACATGGTCTATCTAGGTTAACTAGCGAGCACTTGGACTATCTAGGTTAACTAGCGGGCATATGGACTATTAGGGTCCCTAGCGGGCATTTGGAGTATATTGGTTACCTAGCGGGCACTTGGAGTATGTAGGTTAACGAACGGGCACTTGGACTATGTAGGTAACCTAGTGGTCACTTGAACTGTCTAGGTTACCTAGCGGGCACTTGGAGTATGTAGGTTAACTAGGGGGCACTTGGACTATCTAGGTTAACTAGCGGGCTCTTGGACGTTGTAGGTTAAGTAGCGGGCCCTTGGACGATGTAGGTTAACTAGCGGGCCCTTGGACTATGTAGGTTAACTAGCGGGCACTTGGACTATGTAGGTTAACTAGCGGGTTCTTGGACTATGTAGGTTAACTAGCGGGCCCTTGGACTATGTTGATTAACTAGCGGCACTTGGACTATCTATTTAAAGTAGCGGGCCCTTGTACTATGTAGGTTAACTAGCGGGCCCTTGAACTATGTAAGTTAACTAGCGGGCCCTTGGACTATGTTGATTAACTAGCGGCACTTGGACTATCTATGTTAAGTAGCGGGCCCTTGGACTATGTAGATTCCCTAGCGGGGACTTGGACTATGTATGTTCCAGAGCGGGCACTTGGACAATGTAGGTTCCCTAGCAGGCACTAGGACTATGTAGGTTCCCTAGCGGGCACTTGTACTATGTAGGTCAACTAGCGGACACTTGGACTATCTAGGTTAACTAGCGGGTAGTTGGACTATGTAGGTTAACTAGCGGGCCCTTGAACTATGTAGATTAACTAGCGGCACTTGGACTATCTAGGTTCCCTAACGGGCACTTGGAATATGTAGGTTCCCTATCGGGCACTTGGACTATATAGGTTCCTCAGCGGGCACTTGGATTTTGTAGGTTCCCTTTCGGGCATTGGACTATGTAGGTTAACTAGCGGACACTTGGACAATCTAGGTTACCTAGCGGGCACTTGAACTATGTACATACCCTAGCGGACACTTGGACTATCTAGGTTAACTAGAGGGCCCTTGGACTATGTAGGTTAACTAGAAGGCACTTGGATTATCAAGGTTACCTAGCGGGCCCTTGGACTATGTAGGTTACCAGCGGGCACTTGGACTATCTAGGTTAACGAACGTGCACTTGGGCTATGTAGGTAACCTAGCGGGCACTTGGACTCTCTAGGTTACCTATCAGGCACTTGGCCTATCTACGTTAACCAACGGGCACTTGGACTATGTAGGTTAACTAGCGGGCACTTGGATGATCAAGGTTAACTAGCGGGCACTTGGACTATCTAGGTTAACTAGCGGGCACTAGGACTATCTAGGTTAATTAGCGGGCACTTGTACAATGCAGGTTCCCTAGCGGGCACTTTGACTATGTAGGATCCCTAGCGGGCACTTGGACTATATTTATTCCCTACGGGCACTTGGACTATCTAGGTTCCCTAACGGGCACTTGGAATATGTATGTTTCCTATCGGGCACTTGGACTATGTAGGTTCCTCAGCGGGCATTTTGACTTTGTAGGTTCCCTATCGGGCATTGGACTATGTAGGTTAACTAGCAGGACCTTGGACTATCTAGGTTACCTAGTGGGCACTTGGACTATGTAGGTTAACTATCGGACACTTGGACAATCTAGGTTACCTAGCGGGCACTTGAACTATGTACATACCCTAGCGGGCATTTGGACTATCTAGGTTACCTAGCGGGCACTTGGACTATCTGGGTTAACTAGCGGGCCCTTGGACTATCTAGGTTTACTAGCGGGCACTTAGACTATCTAGGTTAACTAGCGGGCACTTGGACTATGTAGTTTCCCTAGCGGGCATTTGGATTATTTAGGTTACCTAGTGGGCACTTGGACTTTGTAGGTTACCTAGCGGGCACTTGGACTATGTAAGTTAACTAGGGGACACTTGCACTATGTAGGTTACCTAGCGGCACTTGGACTATCTAGGTTAACTAGCGGGCACTTGGACTATCTGAGTTAACTAGCGGGCCCTTGGACTATCTAGGTTTACTAGCGGGCACTTAGACTATCTAGGTTAACTAGCGGGCACTTGGACTATGTAGTTTCCCTAGCGGGCATTTGGATTATTTAGGTTACCTAGTGGGCACTTGGAATTTGTAGGTTACCTAGCGGGCACTTGGACTATGTAGGTTAACTAGAAGGCACTTGGACTATCAAGGTAACCTAGCGGGCCCTTGGACTATGTAGATTACCAGCGGGCACTTGGACTATCTAGGTTAACGAACGTGCACTTGGACTATGTAGGTAACCTAGCGGGCACTTGGACTGTCTAGGTTACCTAGCAGGCACTTGGCCTATCTACGTAAACCAACGGGCACTTGGACTATGTAGGTTAACTAGCGGGCACTTGGATGATCAAGGTTTACTAGCGGGCACTTGGACTATCTAGGTTAACTAGCGGGCACTTGGACTATCTAGGTTAATTAGCGGGCACTTGTACAATGCAGGATCCCTAGCGGGCACTTGGACTATGTAGTTTCCCTAGCGGGCATTTGGATTATTTAGGTTACCTAGTGGGCACATGGACTATGTAGGTTACCTAGCGGGCACTTGGACTATGTACGTCCCCTAGCGGACACTTGGACTATCTGGTTAACTAGAGGGCCCTTGGACTATGTAGGTTAACTAGCGGGCACTTGGATTATCTAGGTTATCTAGCGGGCACTTAGACAATCTAGGTTAACTAACGGGCACTTTGACTATGTAGGTTTCCTAGCGGGCTCTTGGACTATGTAACTTCCATAGCGGGCACTTGGACTATGTATGTTTCAGAGCGGGCACTTGGACTATGTAGGTTCCCTAGCAGGCACTTGGACTATGTAGGTTCCCTAGCGGGCACTTGTACTATGTAGGTTAACTAGCGGACACTTGGACGATCTAGGTTAACTAGCGGGTAGTTGGACTATGTAAGTTAACTAGCGGGCCCTTGAACTATGTAGATTAACTAGCGGCACTTGGACTATCTACGTTAACTAGCGGGCCCTTGGACTATGTAGATTTCCTACCGGGCACTTGGACTACGTAGGATCCCTAGCGGGCACATAGACTCTGTATGTTCCTTAGCGGGCACTTGGACTATATATGTTCCTTACGGACACTTGAACTAAGTACGTTAACTACCGGGCACTTGGACTATGTAGGTTAACTAGCGGGCCCTTAGACTATCTAGGTTACCTAGCGGGCACTTGGACTATGAAGGTTAACTACCGGGCAATTGCACTATCTAGGTTACCTAGCGGGCACTTGGACTATCGATGTTAACTAGCGGGCACTTGGACTATGTAGGTTAACTAGGGGACACTTGCACTATGTAGGTTACCTAGCGGCACTTGGACTATCTAGGTTAACTAGCGGGCACTTGGACTATCTGGGTTAACTAGCGGGCCCTTGGACTATCTAGGTTTACTAGCGGGCACTTAGACTATCTAGGTTAACTAGCGGGCACTTGGACTATGTAGTTTCCCTAGCGGGCATTTGGATTACTTAGGTTACCTAGTGGGCACTTGGACTTTGTAGGTTACCTAGCGGGCACTTGGACTATGTAGGTTAACTAGAAGGCACTTGGACTATCAAGGTTACCTAGCGGGACATTGGACTATGTAGGTTACCAGCGGGCACTTGGACTATCTAGGTTAACGAACGTGCACTTGGACTATGTAGGTAACCTAGCGGGCACTTGGACTGTCTAGGTTACCTAGCAGGCACTTGGCCTATCTACGTAAACCAACGGGCACTTGGACTATGTAGGTTAACTAGCGGGCACTTGGATGATCAAGGTTAACTAGCGGGCACTTGGACTATCTAGGTTAACTAGCGGGCACTTGGACTATCTAGGTTAATTAGCGGGTACTTGTACAATGCAGGATCCCTAGCGGGCACTTGGACTATGTAGTTTCCCTAGCGGGCATTTGGATTATTTAGGTTACCTAGCTGGCACTTGGACTATGTACGTCCCCTAGCGGGCACTTGGACTATCTAGGTTAACTAGTGGGCCCTTGGACTATGTAGGTTTACTAGCGGGCACTTGGATTATCTAGGTTATCTAGCGGGCACTTAGACAATCTAGGTTAACTAACGGGCACTTTGACTATGTAGGTTCCCTAGTGGGCTCTTGGACTATGTAACTTCCATAGCGGGCACTTGGACTATGTGGGTTCCCTAGCGGGCATTTGGACTATCTAGGTTACCTAACGGGCACTTGGACTATGTGGGTTCCCTAGCGGGCATTTGGACTATCTAGGTTACCTAGCGGGCACTTGGACTATGTAAGTTCCATAGCGGGCACTTGGACTATGTAGGTAAACTAGAAGGCACTTGGACTATGTACATTACCTAGCGGGCACTTGGACTATGTACCTTTCCTAGCGGGTACTTGGACTATCTATGTTAACTAGCGGGCACTTGGACTATGTAGGTTCCCTATCGGGCACTTGGACTAGATAGGTTCCCTAGCGGGCACTTGGTCTATCTAGGTTAACTAGAGAGCACTTGGACTATCTAGGTTAACTAGCGGTCAATTGAACTATTAGGGTCCCTAGCGGGCATTTGGAGTATATTGGTTTTCTAGCGGGCACTTGGACTATGTAGGTTAACGAACGGGCACTTGGACTATGTAGGTAACCTAGTGGTCACTTGAACTGTCTAGGTTACCTAGCGGGCACTTGGAGTATGTAGGTTAACTAGGGGGCACTTGGACTATCTAGGTTAACTAGCGGGACCTTGGACGTTGTAGGTTAACTAGCGGGCCCTTGGACTATGTTGATTAACTAGCGGCACTTGGACTATGTTGATTAACTAGCGGCACTTGGACTATCTATGTTAAGTAGCGGGCCCTTGGACTATGTAGATTCTCTAGCGGGCACTTGGACTATGTATGTTTCAGAGCGGGCACTTGGACTATGTAGGTTCCCTAGCAGGCACTTGGACTATGTAGGTTCCCTAGCGGGCACTTGTACTATGTAGGTTAACTAGCGGACACTTGGACGATCTAGGTTAACTAGCGGGTAGTTGGAATATGTAGGTTAACTAGTGGGCCCTTGAACTATGTAGATTAACTAGCGGCACTTGGACTATCTACGTTAACTAGCGGGCCCTTGGACTATGTAGATTTCCTACCGGGCACTTGGACTACGTAGGATCCCTAGCGGGCACATAGACTCTGTATGTTCCTTAGCGGGCACTTGGACTATATATGTTCCTTACGGACACTTGAACTAAGTACGTTAACTACCGGGCACTTGGACTATGTAGGTTAACTAGCGGGCCCTTAGACTATCTAGGTTACCTAGCGGGCACTTGGACTATGTAGGTTAACTACCGGGCACTTGCACTATCTAGGTTACCTAGCGGGCACTTGGACTATCTATGTTAACTAGCGGGCACTTGGACTATGTAGGTTAACTAGGGGACACTTGCACTATGTAGGTTACCTAGCGGCACTTGGACTATCTAGGTTAACTAGCGGGCACTTGGACTATCTGGGTTAACTAGCGGGCCCTTGGACTATCTAGGTTTACTAGCGGGCACTTAGACTATCTAGGTTAACTAGCGGGCACTTGGACTATGTAGTTTCCCTAGCGGGCATTTGGATTATTTAGGTTACCTAGTGGGCACTTGGACTTTGTACGTTACCTAGCGGGCACTTGGACTATGTAGGTTAACTAGAAGGCACTTGGACTATCAAGGTTACCTAGCGGGACATTGGACTATGTAGGTTACCAGCGGGCACTTGGACTATCTAGGTTAACGAACGTGCACTTGGACTATGTAGGTAACCTAGCGGGCACTTGGACTGTCTAGGTTACCTAGCAGGCACTTGGCCTATCTACGTAAACCAACGGGCACTTGGATTATGTAGGTTAACTAGCGGGCACTTGGATGATCAAGGTTAACTAGCGGGCACTTGGACTATCTACGTTAACTAGCGGGCACTTGGACAATGCAGGATCCCTAGCGGGCACTTGGACTATGTAGTTTCCCTAGCGGGCATTTGGATTATTTAGGTTACCTAGCGGGCACTTGGACTATGTACGTCCCCTAGTGGGCACTAGGACTATCTAGGTTAACTAGAGGGCCCTTGGACTATGTAGGTTTACTAGCGGGCACTTGGATTATCTAGGTTATCTAGCGGGCACTTAGACAATCTAGGTTAACTAATTGGCACTTTGACTATGTTGGTTCCCTAGCGGGCTCTTAGACTATGTAACTTCCATAGCGGGCACTTGGACTATGTGGGTTCCCTAGCGGGCATTTGGACTATCTAGGTTACCTAACGGGCACTTGGACTATGTGGCTTCCCTAGCGGGCATTTGGACTATCTAGGTTACCTAGCGGGCACTTGGACTATGTACGTTCCATAGCGGGCACTTGGACTATGTAGGTAAACTAGAAGGCACTTGGACTATGTACGTTACCTAGCGGGCACTTGGACTATGTACGTTTCCTAGCGGGTACTTGGACTATCTATGTTAACTAGCGGGCACTTGGACTATGTAGGTCCCCTATCAGGCACTTGGACTAGATAGGTTCCCTAGCGGACACTTGGTCTATCTAGGTTAACTAGTGAGCACTTGGACTATCTAGGTTAACTAGCGGTCAATTGAACTATTAGGGTCCCTAGCGGGCATTTGGAGTATATTGGTTTTCTAGCGGGCACTTGGACTATGTAGGTTAACGAACGGGCACTTGGACTATGTAGGTAACCTAGTGGTCACTTGAACTGTCTAGGTTACCTAGCGGGCACTTGGAGTATGTAGGTTAACTAGGGGGCACTTGGATTATCTAGGTTAACTAGCGGGCCCTTGGACATTGTAGGTTAACTAGCGGGCCCTTGGACTATGTAGGTTCCCTGGCGGGCACTTGTACTATGTAGGTCAACTAGCGGACACTTGGACGATCTAGGTTAACTAGCGGGTAGTTGGACTATGTGGGTTAACTAGCGGGCCCTTGAACTATGTAGATTAACTAGCGGCACTTGGACTATCTACGTTAACTAGCGGGCCCTAGGACTATGTAGATTCCCTAGCGGGCACTTGGACTACATAGGTTCCCTAGCGGGCACTTAGACCCTGTATGTTCCCTAGCGGGCACTTGGACTATATATGTTCCTTACGGACACTTGAACTATGTAAGTTAACTACCGGGCACTTGGACTATGTAGGTTAACTAGAGGGCCCTTGGACTATCTAGGTTACCTAGTGGGCACTTGGATAATCTAGGTTAACTACTGGGCACTTAGACGATCTAGGTTAACTAGCGGGCACTTGGACTATCTAGGTTAACTAGCGGGCACTTGGACTATCTAGATTAACTAGCGGGCCCTTGGACTATCTAGGTTTACTAGCGGGCACTTAGACTATCTAGGTTAACTAGCGGGCACATGGACTATGTAGTTTCCCTAGCGGGCATTTGGATTATTTAGGTTACCTAGTGGGCACTTAGACTTTGTAGGTTACCTAGCGGGCACTTGGACTATGTAGGTTAACTAGAAGGCACTTGGACTATCAAGGTTACCTAGCGGGCCCTTGGACTATGTAGGTTACCTAGCAGGCACTTGGCCTATCTACGTTAACCAACGGGCACTTGGACTATGTAGGTTAACTAGTGGGCACTTGGATGATCAAGGTTAACTAGCGGGCACTTGGACTATCTAGGTTAACTAGCGGGCACTTGGACTATCTAGGTTAATTAGCGGGCACTTGTACAATGCAGATTCCCTAGTGGGCACTTTGACTATGTAGGTTCCCTAGCGGGCACTTGGACTATATAGATTCCCTACGGGCACTTGGAGTGTCTAGGTTCCCTAACGGGCACTTGGAATATGTATGTTTCCTATCGGGCACTTGGACTATGTAGGTTCCTCAGCTGGCACTTGGACTTTCTAGGTTCCCTATCGGGCATTGGACTATGTAGGTTAACTAGCAGGACCTTGGACTATCTAGGTTACCTAGTGGGCACTTGAACTATGTAGGTTAACTATCGGACACTTGGACAATCGAGGTTACCTAGCGGGCACTTGAACTATGTACATACCCTAGCGGGCACTTGGAATATCTAGGTTCCCTAGCGGGCACTTGGATTATCTAGGTTACCTAGCGGACACTTGGACTGTGTACGTTACCTAGCGGGCACTTGGACTATGTAAGTTTTCTAGCGGGTACTTGGACTATCTATGTTATCTAGCGGGCCCTTTTACTATGTAGGTTCCCTATCGGGCACTTGGACTAGATAGGTTCCCTAGCGGGCACATGGTCTATCTAGGTTAACTAGCGAGCACTTGGACTATCTAGGTTAACTAGCGGGCATGTGGACTATTAGGGTCCCTAGCGGGCATTTGGAGTATATTGGTTACCTAGCGGGCACTTGGAGTATGTAGGTTAACGAACGGGCACTTGGACTATGTAGGTAACCTAGTGGTCACTTGAACTGTGTAGGTTACCTAGCGGGCACTTGGAGTATGTAGGTTAACTAGGGGGCACTTGGACTATCTAGGTTAACTAGCGGGCATATGGACTATTAGGGTCCCTAGCGGGCATTAGGAGTATATTGGTTACCTAGCGGGCACTTGGAGTATGTAGGTTAACGAACGGGCACTTGGACTATGTAGGTAACCTAGTGGTCACTTGAACTGTCTAGGTTACCTAGCGGGCACTTGGAGTATGTAGGTTAACTAGGGGGCACTTGGACTATCTAGGTTAACTAGCGGGCTCTTGGACGTTGTAGGTTAAGTAGCGGGCCCTTGGACGATGTAGGTTAACTAGCGGGCCCTTGGACTATGTAGGTTAACTAGCGGGCACTTGGACTATGTAGGTTAACTAGCGGGTTCTTGGACTATGTAGGTTAACTAGCGGGCCCTTGGACTATGTTGATTAACTAGCGGCACTTGGACTATCTATTTAAAGTAGCGGGCCCTTGGACTATGTAGGTTAACTAGCGGGCCCTTGAACTATGTAAGTTAACTAGCGGGCCCTTGGACTATGTTGATTAACTAGCGGCACTTGGACTATCTATGTTAAGTAGCGGGCCCTTGGACTATGTAGATTCCCTAGCGGGGACTTGGACTATGTATGTTCCAGAGCGGGCACTTGGACAATGTAGGTTCCCTAGCAGGCACTAGGACTATGTAGGTTCCCTAGCGGGCACTTGTACTATGTAGGTCAACTAGCGGACACTTGGACTATCTAGGTTAACTAGCGGGTAGTTGGACTATGTAGGTTAACTAGCGGGCCCTTGAACTATGTAGATTAACTAGCGGCACTTGGACTATCTAGGTTCCCTAACGGGCACTTGGAATATGTAGGTTCCCTATCGGGCACTTGGACTATATAGGTTCCTCAGCGGGCACTTGGATTTTGTAGGTTCCCTTTCGGGCATTGGACTATGTAGGTTAACTAGCGGACACTTGGACAATCTAGGTTACCTAGCGGGCACTTGAACTATGTACATACCCTAGCGGACACTTGGACTATCTAGGTTAACTAGAGGGCCCTTGGACTATGTAGGTTAACTAGAAGGCACTTGGATTATCAAGGTTACCTAGCGGGCCCTTGGACTATGTAGGTTACCAGCGGGCACTTGGACTATCTAGGTTAACGAACGTGCACTTGGGCTATGTAGGTAACCTAGCGGGCACTTGGACTCTCTAGGTTACCTATCAGGCACTTTGCCTATCTACGTTAACCAACGGGCACTTGGACTATGTAGGTTAACTAGCGGGCACTTGGATGATCAAGGTTAACTAGCGGGCACTTGGACTATCTAGGTTAACTAGCGGGCACTAGGACTATCTAGGTTAATTAGCGGGCACTTGTACAATGCAGGTTCCCTAGCGGGCACTTTGACTATGTAGGATCCCTAGCGGGCACTTGGACTATATTTATTCCCTACGGGCACTTGGACTATCTAGGTTCCCTAACGGGCACTTGGAATATGTATGTTTCCTATCGGGCACTTGGACTATGTAGGTTCCTCAGCGGGCATTTTGACTTTGTAGGTTCCCTATCGGGCATTGGACTATGTAGGTTAACTAGCAGGACCTTGGACTATCTAGGTTACCTAGTGGGCACTTGGACTATGTAGGTTAACTATCGGACACTTGGACAATCTAGGTTACCTAGCGGGCACTTGAACTATGTACATACCCTAGCGGGCATTTGGACTATCTAGGTTACCTAGCGGGCACTTGGACTATCTGGGTTAACTAGCGGGCCCTTGGACTATCTAGGTTTACTAGCGGGCACTTAGACTATCTAGGTTAACTAGCGGGCACTTGGACTATGTAGTTTCCCTAGCGGGCATTTGGATTATTTAGGTTACCTAGTGGGCACTTGGACTTTGTAGGTTACCTAGCGGGCACTTGGACTATGTAGGTTAACTAGAAGGCACTTGGACTATCAAGGTAACCTAGCGGGCCCTTGGACTATGTAGATTACCAGCGGGCACTTGGACTATCTAGGTTAACGAACGTGCACTTGGACTATGTAGGTAACCTAGCGGGCACTTGGACTGTCTAGGTTACCTAGCAGGCACTTGGCCTATCTACGTAAACCAACGGGCACTTGGACTATGTAGGTTAACTAGCGGGCACTTGGATGATCAAGGTTAACTAGCGGGCACTTGGACTATCTAGGTTAACTAGCGGGCACTTGGACTATCTAGGTTAATTAGCGGGCACTTGTACAATGCAGGATCCCTAGCGGGCACTTGGACTATGTAGTTTCCCTAGCGGGCATTTGGATTATTTAGGTTACCTAGTGGGCACATGGACTATGTAGGTTACCTAGCGGGCACTTGGACTATGTACGTCCCCTAGCGGACACTTGGACTATCTAGGTTAACTAGAGGGCCCTTGGACTATGTAGGTTAACTAGCGGGCACTTGGATTATCTAGGTTATCTAGCGGGCACTTAGACAATCTAGGTTAACTAACGGGCACTTTGACTATGTAGGTTTCCTAGCGGGCTCTTGGACTATGTAACTTCCATAGCGGGCACTTGGACTATGTATGTTTCAGAGCGGGCACTTGGACTATGTAGGTTCCCTAGCAGGCACTTGGACTATGTAGGTTCCCTAGCGGGCACTTGTACTATGTAGTTTAACTAGCGGACACTTGGACGATCTAGGTTAACTAGCGGGTAGTTGGACTATGTAAGTTAACTAGCGGGCCCTTGAACTATGTAGATTAACTAGCGGCACTTGGACTATCTACGTTAACTAGCGGGCCCTTGGACTATGTAGATTTCCTACCGGGCACTTGGACTACGTAGGATCCCTAGCGGGCACATAGACTCTGTATGTTCCTTAGCGGGCACTTGGACTATATATGTTCCTTACGGACACTTGAACTAAGTACGTTAACTACCGGGCACTTGGACTATGTAGGTTAACTAGCGGGCCCTTAGACTATCTAGGTTACCTAGCGGGCACTTGGACTATGTAGGTTAACTACCGGGCACTTGCACTATCTAGGTTACCTAGCGGGCACTTGGACTATCGATGTTAACTAGCGGGCACTTGGACTATGTAGGTTAACTAGGGGACACTTGCACTATGTAGGTTACCTAGCGGCACTTGGACTATCTAGGTTAACTAGCGGGCACTTGGACTATCTGGGTTAACTAGCGGGCCCTTGGACTATCTAGGTTTACTAGCGGGCACTTAGACTATCTAGGTTTACTAGCGGGCACTTGGACTATGTAGTTTCCCTAGCGGGCATTTGGATTACTTAGGTTACCTAGTGGGCACTTGGACTTTGTAGGTTACCTAGCGGGCACTTGGACTATGTAGGTTAACTAGAAGGCACATGGACTATCAAGGTTACCTAGCGGGACATTGGACTATGTAGGTTACCAGCGGGCACTTGGACTATCTAGGTTAACGAACGTGCACTTGGACTATGTAGGTAACCTAGCGGGCACTTGGACTGTCTAGGTTACCTAGCAGGCACTTGGCCTATCTACGTAAACCAACGGGCACTTGGACTATGTAGGTTAACTAGCGGGCACTTGGATGATCAAGGTTAACTAGCGGGCACTTGGACTATCTAGGTTAACTAGCGGGCACTTGGACTATCTAGGTTAATTAGCGGGTACTTGTACAATGCAGGATCCCTAGCGGGCACTTGGACTATGTAGTTTCCCTAGCGGGCATTTGGATTATTTAGGTTACCTAGCTGGCACTTGGACTATGTACGTCCCCTAGCGGGCACTTGGACTATCTAGGTTAACTAGAGGGCCCTTGGACTATGTAGGTTTACTAGCGGGCACTTGGATTATCTAGGTTATCTAGCGGGCACTTAGACAATCTAGGTTAACTAACGGGCACTTTGCCTATGTAGGTTCCCTAGTGGGCTCTTGGACTATGTAACTTCCATAGCGGGCACTTGGACTATGTGGGTTCCCTAGCGGGCATTTGGACTATCTAGGTTACCTAACGGGCACTTGGACTATGTGGGTTCCCTAGCGGGCATTTGGACTATCTAGGTTACCTAGCGGGCACTTGGACTATGTAAGTTCCATAGCGGGCACTTGGACTATGTAGGTAAACTAGAAGGCACTTGGACTATGTACATTACCTAGCGGGCACTTGGACTATGTACCTTTCCTAGCGGGTACTTGGACTATCTATGTTAACTAGCGGGCACTTGGACTATGTAGGTTCCCTATCGGGCACTTGGACTAGATAGGTTCCCTAGCGGGCACTTGGTCTATCTAGGTTAACTAGAGAGCACTTGGACTATCTAGGTTAACTAGCGGTCAATTGAACTATTAGGGTCCCTAGCGGGTATTTGGAGTATATTGGTTTTCTAGCGGGCACTTGGACTATGTAGGTTAACGAACGGGCACTTGGACTATGTAGGTAACCTAGTGGTCACTTGAAATGTCTAGGTTACCTAGCGGGCACTTGGAGTATGTAGGTTAACTAGGGGGCACTTGGACTATCTAGGTTAACTAGCGGGACCTTGGACGTTGTAGGTTAACTAGCGGGCCCTTGGACTATGTTGATTAACTAGCGGCACTTGGACTATCTATGTTAAGTTGCGGGCCCTTGGACAATGTAGATTCCCTAGCGTGCACTTGGACTATGTATATTCCAGAGCGGGCACTTAGACTATGTAGGTTCCCTAGCAGGCACTTGGACTATGTAGGTTCCCTAGCGGGCACTTGTACTAAGTAGGTTAACTAGCGGACACTTGGACTATCTAGGTTAACTAGCGGGCACTTGGACTATCTAGATTAACTAGCGGGCCCTTGGACTATCTAGGTTTACTAGCGGGCACTTGGACTATCTAGGTTAACTAGCGGGCACTTAGACTATCTAGGTTAACTAGCGGGCACTTGGACTATGTAGTTTCCCTAGCGGGCATTTGGATTATTTAGGTTACCTACTGGGCACTTGGACTATGTAGGATACCTAGCGGGCACTTGGACAATGTACGTCCCCTAGCGGGCACTTGGACTATCTAGGTTAACTAGAGGGCCCTTGGACTATGTAGGTTAACTAGCGGGCACTTGGATTATCTAGGTTAACTAGCGGGCACTTAGACAATCTAGGTTAACTAACGGGCTCTTTGACTATGTAGGTTGCCTAGCGGGCCCTTGGACTATGTAAGTTCCCTAGAGGGCACTTGGACTATGTGGGTTCCCTAGCGGGCATTTGGACTATCTAGGTTACCTAACGGGCACTTGGACTATGTGGGTTCCCTAGCGGGCATTTGGACTATCTAGGTTACCTAGCGGGCACTTGGACTATGTACGTTCCCTAGCAGGCACTTGGATTATCTAGGTTACCTAGCGAGCATTTGGACTATGTACGTTACCTAGCGGGCACTTGGACTATGTACCTTTCCTAGCGGGTACTTGGACTATCTATGTTAACTAGCGGGCACTTGGACTATGTAGGTTCCCTATCGGGCACTTGGACTAGATAGGTTCCCTAGCGGGCACTTGGTCTATCTAGGTTAACTAGAGAGCACTTGGACTATCTAGGTTAACTAGCGGTCAATTGAACTATTAGGGTCCCTAGCGGGCATTTGGAGTATATTGGTTTTCTAGCGGGCACTTGGACTATGTAGGTTAACGAACGGGCACTTGGACTATGTAGGTAACCTAGTGGTCACTTGAAATGTCTAGGTTACCTAGCGGGCACTTGGAGTATGTAGGTTAACTAGGGGGCACTTGGACTATCTAGGTTAACTAGCGGGACCTTGGACGTTGTAGGTTAACTAGCGGGCCCTTGGACTATGTTGATTAACTAGCAGCACTTGGACTATCTATGTTAAGTTGCGGGCCCTTGGACAATGTAGATTCCCTAGCGTGCACTTGGACTATGTATATTCCAGAGCGGGCACTTAGACTATGTAGGTTCCCTAGCAGGCACTTGGACTATGTAGGTTCCCTAGCGGGCACTTGTACTAAGTAGGTTAACTAGCGGACACTTGGACTATCTAGGTTAACTAGCGGGCACTTGGACTATCTAGATTAACTAGCGGGCCCTTGGACTATGTAGGTTACCAGCGGGCACTTGGACTATCTAGGTTAACGAACGTGCACTTGGACTATGTAGGTAACCTAGCGGGCACTTGGACTGTCTAGGTTACCTAGCAGGCACTTGGCCTATCTACGTAAACCAACGGGCACTTGGACTATGTAGGTTAACTAGCGGGCACTTGGATGATCAAGGTTAACTAGCGGGCACTTGGACTATCTAGGTTAACTAGCGGGCACTTGGACTATCTAGGTTAATTAGCGGGTACTTGTACAATGCAGGATCCCTAGCGGGCACTTGGACTATGTAGTTTCCCTAGCGGGCATTTGGATTATTTAGGTTACCTAGCTGGCACTTGGACTATGTACGTCCCCTAGCGGGCACTTGGACTATCTAGGTTAACTAGAGGGCCCTTGGACTATGTAGGTTTACTAGCGGGCACTTGGATTATCTAGGTTATCTAGCGGGCACTTAGACAATCTAGGTTAACTAACGGGCACTTTGCCTATGTAGGTTCCCTAGTGGGCTCTTGGACTATGTAACTTCCATAGCGGGCACTTGGACTATGTGGGTTCCCTAGCGGGCATTTGGACTATCTAGGTTACCTAACGGGCACTTGGACTATGTGGGTTCCCTAGCGGGCATTTGGACTATCTAGGTTACCTAGCGGGCACTTGGACTATGTAAGTTCCATAGCGGGCACTTGGACTATGTAGGTAAACTAGAAGGCACTTGGACTATGTACATTACCTAGCGGGCACTTGGACTATGTACCTTTCCTAGCGGGTACTTGGACTATCTATGTTAACTAGCGGGCACTTGGACTATGTAGGTTCCCTATCGGGCACTTGGACTAGATAGGTTCCCTAGCGGGCACTTGGTCTATCTAGGTTAACTAGAGAGCACTTGGACTATCTAGGTTAACTAGCGGTCAATTGAACTATTAGGGTCCCTAGCGGGTATTTGGAGTATATTGGTTTTCTAGCGGGCACTTGGACTATGTAGGTTAACGAACGGGCACTTGGACTATGTAGGTAACCTAGTGGTCACTTGAAATGTCTAGGTTACCTAGCGGGCACTTGGAGTATGTAGGTTAACTAGGGGGCACTTGGACTATCTAGGTTAACTAGCGGGACCTTGGACGTTGTAGGTTAACTAGCGGGCCCTTGGACTATGTTGATTAACTAGCGGCACTTGGACTATCTATGTTAAGTTGCGGGCCCTTGGACAATGTAGATTCCCTAGCGTGCACTTGGACTATGTATATTCCAGAGCGGGCACTTAGACTATGTAGGTTCCCTAGCAGGCACTTGGACTATGTAGGTTCCCTAGCGGGCACTTGTACTAAGTAGGTTAACTAGCGGACACTTGGACTATCTAGGTTAACTAGCGGGCACTTGGACTATCTAGATTAACTAGCGGGCCCTTGGACTATCTAGGTTTACTAGCGGGCACTTGGACTATCTAGGTTAACTAGCGGGCACTTAGACTATCTAGGTTAACTAGCGGGCACTTGGACTATGTAGTTTCCCTAGCGGGCATTTGGATTATTTAGGTTACCTACTGGGCACTTGGACTATGTAGGATACCTAGCGGGCACTTGGACAATGTACGTCCCCTAGCGGGCACTTGGACTATCTAGGTTAACTAGAGGGCCCTTGGACTATGTAGGTTAACTAGCGGGCACTTGGATTATCTAGGTTAACTAGCGGGCACTTAGACAATCTAGGTTAACTAACGGGCTCTTTGACTATGTAGGTTGCCTAGCGGGCCCTTGGACTATGTAAGTTCCCTAGAGGGCACTTGGACTATGTGGGTTCCCTAGCGGGCATTTGGACTATCTAGGTTACCTAACGGGCACTTGGACTATGTGGGTTCCCTAGCGGGCATTTGGACTATCTAGGTTACCTAGCGGGCACTTGGACTATGTACGTTCCCTAGCAGGCACTTGGATTATCTAGGTTACCTAGCGAGCATTTGGACTATGTACGTTACCTAGCGGGCACTTGGACTATGTACCTTTCCTAGCGGGTACTTGGACTATCTATGTTAACTAGCGGGCACTTGGACTATGTAGGTTCCCTATCGGGCACTTGGACTAGATAGGTTCCCTAGCGGGCACTTGGTCTATCTAGGTTAACTAGAGAGCACTTGGACTATCTAGGTTAACTAGCGGTCAATTGAACTATTAGGGTCCCTAGCGGGCATTTGGAGTATATTGGTTTTCTAGCGGGCACTTGGACTATGTAGGTTAACGAACGGGCACTTGGACTATGTAGGTAACCTAGTGGTCACTTGAAATGTCTAGGTTACCTAGCGGGCACTTGGAGTATGTAGGTTAACTAGGGGGCACTTGGACTATCTAGGTTAACTAGCGGGACCTTGGACGTTGTAGGTTAACTAGCGGGCCCTTGGACTATGTTGATTAACTAGCGGCACTTGGACTATCTATGTTAAGTTGCGGGCCCTTGGACAATGTAGATTCCCTAGCGTGCACTTGGACTATGTATATTCCAGAGCGGGCACTTAGACTATGTAGGTTCCCTAGCAGGCACTTGGACTATGTAGGTTCCCTAGCGGGCACTTGTACTAAGTAGGTTAACTAGCGGACACTTGGACTATCTAGGTTAACTAGCGGGCACTTGGACTATCTAGATTAACTAGCGGGCCCTTGGACTATCTAGGTTTACTAGCGGGCACTTGGACTATCTAGGTTAACTAGCGGGCACTTAGACTATCTAGGTTAACTAGCGGGCACTTGGACTATGTAGTTTCCCTAGCGGGCATTTGGATTATTTAGGTTACCTACTGGGCACTTGGACTATGTAGGATACCTAGCGGGCACTTGGACAATGTACGTCCCCTAGCGGGCACTTGGACTATCTAGGTTAACTAGAGGGCCCTTGGACTATGTAGGTTAACTAGCGGGCACTTGGATTATCTAGGTTAACTAGCGGGCACTTAGACAATCTAGGTTAACTAACGGGCTCTTTGACTATGTAGGTTGCCTAGCGGGCCCTTGGACTATGTAAGTTCCCTAGAGGGCACTTGGACTATGTGGGTTCCCTAGCGGGCATTTGGACTATCTAGGTTACCTAACGGGCACTTGGACTATGTGGGTTCCCTAGCGGGCATTTGGACTATCTAGGTTACCTAGCGGGCACTTGGACTATGTACGTTCCCTAGCAGGCACTTGGATTATCTAGGTTACCTAGCGAGCATTTGGACTATGTACGTTACCTAGCGGGCACTTGGACTATGTACCTTTCCTAGCGGGTACTTGGACTATCTATGTTAACTAGCGGGCACTTGGACTATGTAGGTTCCCTATCGGGCACTTGGACTAGATAGGTTCCCTAGCGGGCACTTGGTCTATCTAGGTTAACTAGCGAGCAGTTGGACTATCTAGGTTAACAATCGGTCAATTGAACTATTAGGGTCCCTAACGGGCATTTGGAGTATATTGGTTTTCTAGCGGGCACTTGGACTATGTAGGTTAACGAACGGGCACTTGGACTATGTAGGTAACCTAGTGGTCACTTGAAATGTCTAGGTTACCTAGCGGGCACTTGGAGTATGTAGGTTAACTAGGGGGCACTTGGACTATCTAGGTTAACTAGCGGGACCTTGGACGTTGTAGGTTAACTAGCGGGCCCTTGGACTATGTTGATTAACTAGCGGCACTTGGACTATCTATGTTAAGTTGCGGGCCCTTGGACAATGTAGATTCCCTAGCGTGCACTTGGACTATGTATATTCCAGAGCGGGCACTTAGACTATGTAGGTTCCCTAGCAGGCACTTGGACTATGTAGGTTCCCTAGCGGGCACTTGTACTAAGTAGGTTAACTAGCGGACACTTGGACTATCTAGGTTAACTAGCGGGCACTTGGACTATGTTGATTAACTAGCGGCACTTGGACTATCTATGTTAAGTAGCGGGCCCTTGGACTATGTAGATTCCCTAGCGGGCACTTGGACTATGTATGTTTCAGAGCGGGCACTTGGACTATGTAGGTTCCCTAGCAGGCACTTGGACTATGTAGGTTCCCTAGCGGGCACTTGTACTATGTAGGTTAACTAGCGGACACTTGGACGATCTAGGTTAACTAGCGGGTAGTTGGACTATGTAGGTTAACTAGCGGGCCCTTGAACTATGTAGATTAACTAGCGGCACTTGGACTATCTACGTTAACTAGCGGGCCCTTGGACTATGTAGATTTCCTACCGGGCACTTGGACTACGTAGGATCCCTAGCGGGCACATAAACTCTGTATGTTCCTTAGCGGGCACTTGGACTATATATGTTCCTTACGGACACTTGAACTAAGTACGTTAACTACCGGGCACTTGGACTATGTAGGTTAAAAAGCGGGCCCTTAGACTATCTAGGTTACCTAGCGGGCACTTGGACTATGTAGGTTAACTACGGGGCACTTGCACTATCTAGGTTACCTAGCGGGCACTGGACTATCTATGTTAACTAGCGGGCACTTGGACTATGTAGGTTAACTAGGGGACACTTGCATTAT
Organism: Tenrec ecaudatus; assembly: GCF_050624435.1. Classification (NCBI taxonomy): domain Eukaryota; kingdom Metazoa; phylum Chordata; class Mammalia; order Afrosoricida; family Tenrecidae; genus Tenrec; species Tenrec ecaudatus. Next base: position 1,158,830 of record NW_027457617.1, read on the forward strand.
GTAGGTTACCTAGCGGCACTTGGACTATCTAGGTTAACTAGCGGGCACTTGGACTATCTGGGTTAACTAGCGGGCCCTTGGACTATCTAGGTTTACTAGCGGGCACTTAGACTATCTAGGTTAACTAGCGGGCACTTGGACTATGTAGTTTCCCTAGCGGGCATTTGGATTATTTAGGTTACCTAGTGGGCACTTGGACTTTGTACGTTACCTAGCGGGCACTTGGACTATGTAGGTTAACTAGAAGGCACTTGGACTATCAAGGTTACCTAGCGGGACATTGGACTATGTAGGTTACCAGCGGGCACTTGGACTATCTAGGTTAACAAACGTGCACTTGGACTATGTAGGTAAACTAGCGGGCACTTGGACTGTCTAGGTTACCTAGCAGGCACTTGGCCTATCTACGTAAACCAACGGGCACTTGGACTATGTAGGTTAACTAGCGGGCACTTGGATGATCAAGGTTAACTAGCGGGCACTTGGACTATCTAGGTTAACTAGCGGGCACTTGGACTATCTAGGTTAATTAGCGGGCACTTGTACAATGCAGGATCCCTAGCGGGCACTTGGACTATGTAGTTTCCCTAGCGGGCATTTGGATTATTTAGGTTACCTAGCGGGCACTTGGACTATGTACGTCCCCTAGTGGGCACTTGGACTATCTAGGTTAACTAGAGGGCCCTTGGACTATGTAGGTTTACTAGCGGGCACTTGGATTATCTAGGTTATCTAGCGGGCACTTAGACAATCTAGGTTAACTAACGGGCACTTTGACTATGTAGGTTCCCTAGCGGGCTCTTGGACTATGTAACTTCCATAGCGGGCACTTGGACTATGTGGGTTCCCTAGCGGGCATTTGGACTATCTAGGTTACCTAACGGGCACTTGGACTATGTGGCTTCCCTAGCGGGCATTTGGACTATCTAGGTTACCTAGCGGGCACTTGGACTATGTACGTTCCATAGCGGGCACTTGGACTATGTAGGTAAACTAGAAGGCACTTGGACTATGTACGTGACCTAGCGGGCACTTGGACTATGTACGTTTCCTAGCGGGTACTTGGACTATCTATGTTAACTAGCGGGCACTTGGACTATGTAGGTTCCCTATCAGGCACTTGGACTAGATAGGTTCCCTAGCGGACACTTGGTCTATCTAGGCTAACTAGTGAGCACTTGGACTATCTAGGTTAACTAGCGGTCAATTGAACTATTAGGGTCCCTAGCGGGCATTTGGAGTATATTGGTTTTCTAGCGGGCAATTGGACTATGTAGGTTAACGAACGGGCACTTGGACTATGTAGGTAACCTAGTGGTCACTAAAACTGTCTAGGTTACCTAGCGGGCACTTGGAGTATGTAGGTTAACTAGGGGGCACTTGGATTATCTAGGTTAACTAGCGGGCCCTTGGACGTTGTAGGTTAACTAGCGGGCCCTTGGACTATGTAGGTTCCCTGGCGGGCACTTGTACTATGTAGGTCAACTAGCGGACACTTGGACGATCTAGGTTAACTAGCGGGTAGTTGGACTATGTGGGTTAACTAGCGGGCCCTTGAACTATGTAGATTAACTAGCGGCACTTGGACTATCTACGTTAACTAGCGGGCCCTTGGACTATGTAGATTCCCTAGCGGGCACTTGGACTACATAGGTTCCCTAGCGGGCACTTAGACCCTGTATGTTCCCTAGAGGGAACTTGGACTATATATGTTCCTTACGGACACTTGAACTATGTAAGTTAACTACCGGGCACTTGGACTATGTAGGTTAACTAGAGGGCCCTTGGACTATCTAGGTTACCTAGCGTGCACTTGGATAATCTAGGTTAACTACCGGGCACTTAGACGATCTAGGTTAACTAGCGGGCACTTGGACTATCTAGGTTAACTAGCGGGCACTTGGACTATCTAGATTAACTAGCGGGCCCTTGGACTATCTAGGTTTACTAGCGGGCACTTAGACTATCTAGGTTAACTAGCGGGCACTTGGACTATGTAGTTTCCCTAGCGGGCTTTTGGATAATTTAGGTTACCTAGTGGGCACTTAGACTTTGTAGGTTACCTAGCGGGCACTTGGACTATATAGGTTAACTAGAAGGCACTTGGACTATCAAGGTTACCTAGCGGGCCCTTGGACTATGTAGGTTACCTAGCAGGCACTTGGCCTATCTACGTTAACCAACGGGCACTTGGACTATGTAGGTTAACTAGCGGGCACTTGGATGATCAAGGTTAACTAGCGGGCACTTGGACTATCTAGGTTAACTAGCGGGCACTTGGACTATCTAGGTTAATTAGCGGGCACTTGTACAATGCAGATTCCCTAGTGGGCACTTTGACTATGTAGGTTCCCTAGCGGACACTTGGACTATATAGATACCCTACGGGCACTTGGAGTATCTAGGTTCCCTAACGGGCACTTGGAATATGTATGTTTCCTATCGGGCACTTGGACTATGTAGGTTCCTCAGCTGGCACGTGGACTTTCTAGGTTCCCTATCGGGCATTGGACTATGTAGGTTAACTAGCAGGACCTTGGACTATCTAGGTTACCTAGTGGGCACTTGAACTATGTAGGTTAACTATCGGACACTTGGACAATCTAGGTTACCTAGCGGGCACTTGAACTATGTACATACCCTAGCGGGCACTTGGAATTTCTAGGTTCCCTAGCGGGCACTTGGACTATCTAGGTTACCTAGCGGGCACTTGGACTATGTACGTTACCTAGCGGGCACTTGGACTATGTACGTTTTCTAGCGGGTACTTGGACTATCTATGTTAACTAGCGGGCCCTTGGACTATGTAGGTTCCCTATCGGGCACTTGGACTAGATAGGTTCCCTAGCGGGCACATGGTCTATCTAGGTTAACAAGCGAGCATTGGACTATCTAGGTTAACTAGCGGGCATTTGGACTATTAGGGTCCCTAGCGGGCATTTGGAGTATATTGGTTACCTAGCGGGCACTTGGAGTATGTAGGTTAACTAGGGGGCACTTGGACGTTGTAGGTTAACTAGCGGGCCCTTGGACGTTGTAGGTTAACTAGCGGGCCCTTGGACTATGTAGGTTAACTAGCGGGCCCTTGGACTATGTAGGTTAACTAGCGGGCACTTGAACTATGTAGGTTAACTAACGGGTTTTGGACTATGTAGGTTAACTAGCGGGCCCTTGGACTATGTTGATTAACTAGCGGCACTTGGACTATCTATTTAAAGTAGCGGGCCCTTGGACTATGTAGGTTAACTAGCGGACCCTTGAACTATGTAGGTTAACTAGCGGGCCCTTGGACTATGTTGATTAACTAGCGGCACTTGGACTATCTATGTTAAGTAGCGGGCCCTTGGACTATGTAGGTTAACTAGCGGGCCCTTGGACTATGTTTATTAACTAGCGGCACTTGGACTATCTATTTTAAGTAGCGGGCCCTTGGACTATGTAGATTCCCTAGCGGTGACTTGGACTATGTATGTTCCAGAGCGGGCACTTGGACAATGTAGGTTCCCTAGCAGGCACTAGGACTATGTAGGTTCCCTAGCGGGCACTTGTACTATGTAGGTTAACTAGCGGACACTTGGACGATCTAGGTTAATTAGCGGGCACTTGTACAATGCAGGTTCCCTAGCGGGCACTTGGACTATATAGATTCCCTACGGGCACTTGGACTACCTAGGTTCCCTAACGGGCACTTGGAATATGTATGTTTCCTATCGGGCACTTGTACTATGTAGGTTCCTCAGCGGGCACTTGGACTTTGTAGGTTCCCTATCGGGCATTGGACTATGTAGGTTAACTAGCAGGACCTTGGACTATCTAGGTTACCTAGTAGGCACTTGGACTATGTAGGTTAACTATCGGACACTTGGACAAACTAGGTTACCTAGCGGGCACTTGAACTATGTACATACCCTAGCGGGCACTTGGACTATCTAGGTTACCTAGCGGGCACTTGGACTATCTAGGTTAACTAGCGGGCACTTGGACTATCTAGATTAACTAGTGGGCCCTTGGACTATCTAGGTTTACTAGCGGGCACATGGACTATCTAGGTTAACTAGCGGGCACTTGGACTATCTAGATTAACTAGCGGGCCCTTGGACTATCTAGGTTTACTAGCGGGCACTTGGACTATCTAGGTTAACTAGCGGGCACTTGGACTATGTAGGATACCTAGCGGGCACTTGGACAATGTACGTCCCCTAGCGGGCACTTGGACTATCTAGGTTAACTAGAGGGCCCTTGGACTATGTAAGTTAACTAGCGGGCACTTGGACTATCTGGGTTAACTAGCGGGCACTTGGATTATCTAGGTTAACTAGCGGGCACTTAGACAATCTAGGTTAACTAACGGGCCCTTTGACTATGTAGGTTGCCTAGCGGGCCCTTGGACTATGTAAGTTCCCTAGCGGGCACTTGGACTATGTGGGTTCCCTAGCGGGCATTTGGACTATCTAGGTTACCTAACGGGCACTTGGACTATGTGGGTTCCCTAGCGGGCATTTGGACTATCTAGGTTACCTAGCGGGCACTTGGACTATGTACGTTCCCAAGCAGGCACTTGGATTATCTAGGTTACCTATCGAGCACTTGGACTATGTACGTTACCTAGCGGGAACTTGGACTATGTACGTTTCCTAGCGGGTACTTGGACTATCTATGTTAACTAGCGGGCACTTGGACTATGTAGGTTCCCTATCGGGCACTTGGACTAGATAGGTTCCCTAGCGGGCACTTGGTCTATCTAGGTTAACTAGCGAGCACTTGGACTATCTAGGTTAACTAGCGGTCAATTGAACTATTAGGGTCCCTAGCGGGCATTTGGAATATCTAGGTTCCCTAGCAGGCACTTGGACTATCTAGGTTACCTAGCGGACACTTGGACTACGTACGTTACCTAGCGGGCACTTGGACTATGTACGTTTTCTAGCGGGTACTTGGACTATCTATGTTAACTAGCGGGCCCTTGGACTATGTAGGTTCCCTGTCGGGCACTTGGACTATATAGATTCCCTACGGGCACTTGGAGTATCTAGGTTCCCTAACGGGCACTTGGAATATGTATGTTTCCTATCGGGCACTTGGACTATGTAGGTTCCTCAGCTGGCACGTGGACTTTCTAGGTTCCCTATCGGGCATTGGACTATGTAGGTTAACTAGCAGGACCTTGGACTATCTAGGTTACCTAGTGGGCACTTGAACTATGTAGGTTAACTATCGGACACTTGGACAATCTAGGTTACCTAGCGGGCACTTGAACTATGTACATACCCTAGCGGGCACTTGGAATATCTAGGTTCCCTAGCGGGCACTTGGACTATCTAGGTTACCTAGCGGACACTTGGACTATGTACGTTACCTAGCGGGCACTTGGACTATGTACGTTTTCTAGCGGGTACTTGGACTATCTATGTTAACTAGCGGGCCCTTGGACTATGTAGGTTCCCTATCGGGCACTTGGACTAGATAGGTTCCCTAGCGGGCACATGGTCTATCTATGTTAACTAGCGAGCATTGGACTATCTAGGTTAACTAGCGGGCATTTGGACTATTAGGGTCCCTAGCGGGCATTTGGAGTATATTGGTTACCTAGCGGGCACTTGGAGTATGTAGGTTAACGAACGGGCACTTGGACTATGTAGGTAACCTAGTGGTCACTTGAAGTGTCTAGGTTACCTAGCGGGCACTTGGAGTATGTAGGTTAACTAGGGGGCACTTGGACGTTGTAGGTTAACTAGCGGGCCCTTGGACGTTGTAGGTTAACTAGCGGGCCCTTGGACTATGTAGGTTAACTAGCGGGCCCTTGGACTATGTAGGTTAACTAGCGGGCACTTGAACTATGTAGGTTAACTAACGGGTTCTTGGACTATGTAGGTTAACTAGCGGGCCCTTGGACTATGTTGATTAACTAGCGGCACTTGGACTATCTATTTAAAGTAGCGGGCCCTTGGACTATGTAGGTTAACTAGCGGACCCTTGAACTATGTAAGTTAACTAGCGGGCCCTTGGACTATGTTGTTTAACTAGCGGCACTTGGACTATCTATGTTAAGTAGCGGGCCCTTGGACTATGTAGGTTAACTAGCGGGCCCTTGGACTATGTTTATTAACTAGCGGCACTTGGACTATCTATGTTAAGTAGCGGGCCCTTGGACTATGTAGATTCCCTAGCGGTGACTTGGACTATGTATGTTCCAGAGCGGGCACTTGGACAATGTAGGTTCCCTAGCAGGCACTAGGACTATGTAGGTTCCCTAGCGGGCACTTGTACTATGTAGGTTAACTAGCGGACACTTGGACGATCTAGGTTAATTAGCAGGCACTTGTACAATGCAGGTTCCCTAGCGGGCACTTGGACTATATAGATTCCCTACGGGCACTTGGACTACCTAGGTTCCCTAACGGGCACTTGGAATATGTATGTTTCCTATCGGGCACTTGTACTATGTAGGTTCCTCAGCGGGCACTTGGACTTTGTAGGTTCCCTATCGGGCATTGGACTATGTAGGTTAACTAGCAGGACCTTGGACTATCTAGGTTACCTAGTAGGCACTTGGACTATGTAGGTTAACTATCGGACACTTGGACAAACTAGGTTACCTAGCGGGCACTTGAACTATGTACATACCCTAGCGGGCACTTGGACTATCTAGGTTACCTAGCGGGCACTTGGACTATCTACGTTAACCAACGGGCACTTGGACTATGTAGGTTAACTAGCGGGCACTTGGATGATCAAGGTTAACTAGCGGGCACTTGGACTATCTAGGTTAACTAGCGGGCACTTGGACTATCTAGGTTAATTAGCGGGCACTTGTACAATGCAGATTCCCTAGTGGGCACTTTGACTATGTAGGTTCCCTAGCGGGCACATGGACTATATAGATTCCCTACGGGCACTTGGAGTATCTAGGTTCCCTAACGGGCACTTGGAATATGTATGTTTCCTATCGGGCACTTGGACTATGTAGGTTCCTCAGCTGGCACGTGGACTTTCTAGGTTCCCTATCGGGCATTGCACTATGTAGGTTAACTAGCAGGACCTTGGACTATCTAGGTTACCTAGTGGGCACTTGAACTATGTAGGTTAACTATCGGACACTTGGACAATCTAGGTTACCTAGCGGGCACTTGAACTATGTACATACCCTAGCGGACACTTGGAATATCTAGGTTCCCTTGCGGGCACTTGGACTATCTAGGTTACCTAGCGGACACTTGGACTATGTACGTTACCTAGCGGGCACTTGGACTATGTACGTTTTCTAGCGGGTACTTGGACTATCTATGTTAACTAGCGGGCCCTTGGACAATGTAGGTTCCCTATCGGGCACTTGGACTAGATAGGTTCCCTAGCGGGCACATGGTCTATCTAGGTTAACTAGCGAGCATTGGACTATCTAGGTTAAGTAGCGGGCATTTGGACTATTAGGGTCCCTAGCGGGCATTTGGAGTATATTGGTTACCTAGCGGGCACTTGGAGTATGTAGGTTAACGAACGGGCACTTGGACTATGTAGGTAACCTAGTGGTCACTTGAAGTGTCTAGGTTACCTAGCGGGCACTTGGAGTATGTAGGTTAACTAGGGGGCACTTGGACGTTGTAGGTTAACTAGCGGGCCCTTGGACGTTGTAGGTTAACTAGCGGGCCCTTGCACTATGTAGGTTAACTAGCGGGCCCTTGGACTATGTAGGTTAACTAGCGGGCACTTGAACTATGTAGGTTAACTAACGGGTTCTTGGACTATGTAGGTTAACTAGCGGGCCCTTGGACTATGTTGATTAACTAGCGGCACTTGGACTATCTATTTAAAGTAGCGGGCCCTTGGACTATGTAGGTTAACTAGCGGACCCTTGAACTATGTAGGTTAACTAGCGGGCCCTTGGACTATGTTGATTAACTAGCGGCACTTGGACTATCTATGTTAAGTAGCGGGCCCTTGGACTATGTAGGTTAACTAGCGGGCCCTTGGACTATGTTTATTAACTAGCGGCACTTGGACTATCTATGTTAAGTAGCGGGCCCTTGGACTATGTAGATTCCCTAGCGGTGACTTGGACTATGTATGTTCCAGAGCGGGCACTTGGACAATGTAGGTTCCCTAGCAGGCACTAGGACTATGTAGGTTCCCTAGCGGGCACTTGTACTATGTAGGTTAACTAGCGGACACTTGGACGATCTAGGTTAATTAGCGGGCACTTGTACAATGCAGGTTCCCTAGCGGGCACTTGGACTATATAGATTCCCTACGGGCACTTGGACTACCTAGGTTCCCTAACGGGCACTTGGAATATGTATGTTTCCTATCGGGCACTTGTACTATGTAGGTTCCTCAGCGGGCACTTGGACTTTGTAGGTTCCCTATCGGGCATTGGACTATGTAGGTTAACTAGCAGGACCTTGGACTATCTAGGTTACCTAGTAGGCACTTGGACTATGTAGGTTAACTATCGGACACTTGGACAAACTAGGTTACCTAGCGGGCACTTGAACTATGTACATACCCTAGCGGGCACTTGGACTATCTAGGTTACCTAGCGGGCACTTGGACTATCTAGGTTAACTAGCGGGCACTTGGACTATCTAGATAAACTAGCGGGCCCTTGGACTATCTAGGTTTACTAGCGGGCACATGGACTATCTAGGTTAACTAGCGGGCACTTGGACTATCTAGGTTAACTAGCGGGCACTTGGACTATCTAGATTAACTAGCGGGCCCTTGGACTATCTAGGTTTACTAGCGGGCACTTGGACTATCTAGGTTAACTAGCGGGCACTTGGACTATGTAGGATACCTAGCGGGCACTTGGACAATGTACGTCCCCTAGCGGGCACTTGGACTATCTAGGTTAACTAGAGGGCCCTTGGACTATGTAAGTTAACTAGCGGGCACTTGGACTATCTGGGTTAACTAGCGGGCACTTGGATTATCTAGGTTAACTAGCGGGCACTTAGACAATCTAGGTTAACTAACGGGCCCTTTGACTATGTAGGTTGCCTAGCGGGCCCTTGGACTATGTAAGTTCCCTAGCGGGCACTTGGACTATGTGGGTTCCCTAGCGGGCATTTGGACTATCTAGGTTACCTAACGGGCACTTGGACTATGTGGGTTCCCTAGCTGGCATTTGGACTATCTAGGTTACCTAGCGGGCACTTGGACTATGTACGTTCCCTAGCAGGCACTTGGATTATCTAGGTTACCTATCGAGCACTTGGACTATGTACGTTACCTAGCGGGAACTTGGACTATGTACGTTTCCTAGCGGGTTCTTGGACTATCTATGTTAACTACCGGGCACTTGGACTATGTAGGTTCCCTATCGGGCACTTGGACTAGATAGGTTCCCTAGCGGGCACTTGGTCTATCTAGGTTAACTAGCGAGCACTTGGACTATCTAGGTTAACTAGCGGTCAATTGAACTATTAGGGTCCCTAGCGGGCATTTGGAATATCTAGGTTCCCTAGCGGGCACTTGGACTATCTAGGTTACCTAGCGGACACTTGGACTACGTACGTTACCTAGCGGGCACTTGGACTATGTACGTTTTCTAGCGGGTACTTGGACTATCTATGTTAACTAGCGGGCCCTTGGACTATGTAGGTTCCCTGTCGGGCACTTGGACTAGATAGGTTCCCTAGCGGGCACATGGTCTATCTAGGTTAACTAGCGAGCACTTGGACTATCTAAGTTAACTAGCGGTCATTTGGACTATTAGGGTCCCTAGCGGGCATTTGGAGTATATTGGTTACCTAGCGGGCACTTGGAGTATGTAGGTTAACGAACGGGCACTTGGACTATGTAGGTAACTTAGTGGTCACTTGAACTGTCTAGGTTACCTCGCGGGCACTTGGAGTATGTAGGTTAACTAGGGGGCACTTGGACTATCTAGGTTAACTAGCGGGCCCTTGGACGTTGTAGGTTAACTAGCGGGCCCTTGGACTATGTAGGTTAACTAGCGGGCCCTTGGACTATGTAGGTTAACTAGCGGGCACTTGGACTATGTAGGTTAACTAGCGGGTTCTTGGACTATGTAGGTTAACTAGCGGGCCCTTGGACTATGTTGATTAACTAGCGGCACTTGGACTATCTATTTAAAGTAGCGGACCCTTGGACTATGTAGGTTAACTAGCGGGCCCTTGAACTATGTAGGTTAACTAGCGGGCCCTTGGACTATGTTGATTAACTAGCGGCACTTGGACTATCTATGTTAAGTAGCGGGCCCTTGGACTATGTAGGTTAACTAGCGGGCCCTTGGACTATGTTTATTAACTAGCGGCACTTGGACTATCTATGTTAAGTAGCGGGCACTTGTACTATGTAGATTCCCTAGCGGTGACTTGGACTATGTATGTTCCAGAGCGGGCACTTGGACAATGTAGGTTCCCTAGCAGGCACTAGGACTATGTAGGTTCCCTAGCGGGCACTTGTACTATGTAGGTTAACTAGCGGACACTTGGACGATCTAGGTTAATTAGCGGGCACTTGTACAATGCAGGTTCCCTAGCGGGCATTTGGACTATATAGATTCCCTACGGGCACTTGGACTACCTAGGTTCCCTAACGGGCACTTGCAATATGTATGTTTTCTATCGGGCACTTGTACTATGTAGGTTCCTCAGCGGGCACTTGGACTTTGTAGGTTCCCTATCGGGCATTGGACTATGTAGGTTAACTAGCAGGACCTTGGACTATCTAGGTTACCTAGTAGGCACTTGGACTATGTAGGTTAACTATCGGACACTTGGACAAACTAGGTTACCTAGCGGGCACTTGAACTATGTACATACCCTAGCGGGCACTTGGACTATCTAGGTTAACTAGAGGGCCCTTGGACTATATAGGTTAACTAGCGGGCACTTGGACTATCTAGATTAACTAGCGGGCCCTTGGACTATCTAGGTTACCTAGTGGGCACTTGGACTATGTAGGATACCTAGCGGATACTTGGACAATGTACGTCCCCTAGCGGGCACTTGGACTATCTAGGTTAACTAGAGGGCCCTTGGACTATGTAGGTTAACTAGCGGGCACTTGGACTATCTGGGTTAGCTAACGGGCACTTGGATTATCTAGGTTAACTAGCGGGCACTTAGACAATCTAGGTTAACTGACGGGCCCTTTGACTATGTAGGTTGCCTAGCGGGCCCTTGGACTATGTAAGTTCCCTAGCGGGCACTTGGACTATGTGGGTTCCCTAGCGGGCATTTGGACTATCTAGGTTACCTAACGGGCACTTGGACTATGTGGGTTCCCTAGCGGGCATTTGGACTATCTAGGTTACCTAGCGGGCACTTGGACTATGTACGTTCCCTAGCAGGCACTTGGATTATCTAGGTTACCTAGCGAGCACTTGGACAATGTACGTTACAGAGCGGGCACTTTGACTATGTACGTTTCCTAGCGGGTACTTGGACTATCTATGTTAACTAGCGGGCACTTGGACTATGTAGGTTCCCTATCGGGCACTTGGACTAGATAGGTTCCCTAGCGGGCACTTGGTCTATCTAGGTTAACTAGCGAGCACTTGGACTATCTAGGTTAACTAGCGGTCAATTGAACTATTAGGGTCCCTAGCGGGCATTTGGAGTATATTGGTTTTCTAGCGGGCACTTGGACTATGTAGGTTAACGAACGGGCACTTGGACTATGTAGGTAACCTAGTGGTCACTTGAACTGTCTAGGTTACCTAGCGGGCACTTGGAGTATGCAGGTTAACTAGGGGGCACTTGGACTATCTAGGTTAACTAGCGGGCCCTTGGACGTTGTAGGTTAACTAGCGGGCCCTTGGACTATATTGATTAACTAGCGGCACTTGGACTATCTATGTTAAGTAGCGGGCCCTTGGACTATGTAGATTCCCTAGCGGGCACTTGGACTATGTATGTTCCAGAGCGGGCACTTGGACTATGTAGGTTCCCTAGCAGGCACTTGGACTATGTAGGTTCCCTAGCGGGCACTTGTACTATGTAGGTTAACTAGCGGACACTTGGACGATCTAGGTTAACTAGCGGGTAGTTGGACTATGTAGGTTAACTAGCGGGCCCTTGAACTATGTAGATTAACTAGCGGCATTTGGACTATCTACGTTAACTAGCGGGCCCTTGGACTATGTAGATATCCTACCGGGCACTTGGACTACGTAGGATCCCTAGCGGGCACATAGACTCTATATGTTCCCTAGCGGGCACTTGGACTATATATATTCCTTACGGACACTTGAACTAAGTACGTTAACTACCGGGCACTTGTACTATGTAGGTTAACTAGCGGGCCCTTAGACTATCTAGGTTAACTAGCGGGCACTTGGACTATGTAGTTTCCCTAGCGGGCATTTGGATTATTTAGGTTACCTAGTGGGCACTTGGACTTTGTAGGTTACCTAGCGGGCACTTGGACTATGTAGGTTAACTAGAAGGCACTTGGACTATCAAGGTTACCTAGCGGGCCCTTGGACTATGTAGGTTACCAGCGGGCACTTGGACTATCTAGGTTAACGAATGTGCACTTGGGCTATGTAGGTTACCTAGCGGGCACTTGGACTGTCTAGGTTACCTAGCAGGCACTTGGCCTATCTACGTAACCAACGGGCACTTGGTCTATGTAGGTTAACTAGCGGGCACTTGGACTATCTAGGTTAACTAGCGGGCACTTGGACTATCTAGGTTAATTAGCGGGCACTTGTACAATGCAGGATCCCTAGCGGGCACTTGGACTATGTAGTTTCCCTAGCGGGCATTTGGATTATTTAAGTTACCTAGTGGGCACTTGGACTATGTAGGTTACCTAGCGGGCACTTGGACTATGTACGTCCCCTAGCGGGCACTTGGACTATCTAGGTTAACTAGAGGGCCCTTGGACTATGTAGGTTAACTAGCGGGCACTTGGATTATCTAGGTTATCTAGCGGGCACTTAGACAATCTAGGTTAACTAACGGGCACTTTGACTATGTAGGTTCCCTAGCGGGCCCTTGGACTATGTAAGTTCCATAGCGGGCACTTGGACTATGTGGGTTCCCTAGCGGGCATTTGGACTATCTAGGTTACCTAGCGGGCACTTGGACTATGTACGTTCCATAGCGGGCACTTGGACTATGTAGGTAAACTAGAAGGCACTTGGACTATGGACGTTGTAGGTTAACTAGCGGGCCCTTGGACTATGTAGGTTAACTATCGGGCCCTTGGACTATGTAGGTTAACTAGCGGGCACTTGGACGATCTAGGTTAACTAGCGGGTACTTGGACTATGTAGGTTAACTAGCGGGCCCTTGGACTATGTTGATTAACTAGCGGCACTTGGACTATCTATGTTAAGTAGCGGGCCCTTGGACTATGTAGGTTAACTAGCGAACCCTTGGACTATGTTGATTAACTAGCGGAACTTGGACTATCTATGTTAAGTAGCGGGCACTTGGACTATGTAGATTCCCTAGCAGGCGCTTGGACTATGTAGGTTCCCTGGCGGGCACTTGTACTATGTAGGTCAACTAGCGGACACTTGGACGATCTAGGTTAACTAGCGGGTAGTTGGACTATGTAGGTTAACTAGCGGGCCCTTGAACTATGTAGATTAACTAGCGGCACTTGGACAATCTACATTAACTAGCGGGCCCTTGGACTATGTAGATACCCTAGCGGGCACTTGGACTACATAGGTTCCCTAGCGGGCACTTAGACTCTGTATGTTCCCTAGCGGGCACTTGGACTATATATGTTCCTTACGGACACTTGAACTAAGTACGTTAACTACCGGGCACTTGGAATATGTAGGTTAACTACCGGGCACTTGCACTATCTAGGTTACCTAGCGGGCACTTGGAATATGTACATTCCCTAGCGGGCACTTGGACTATTTATGTTAAGTAGCGGGCACTTGGACTATGTAGGTTAACTAGGGGACACTTGCACTATATAGGTTACCTAGCGGCACTTGGACTATCTAGGTTAACTAGCGTGCACTTGGACTATGTAGGTTCCTTAACGGGCACTTAGACTATCTAGTTTACCTAGCGGGCACTTGGACTATGTAGGTTAACTAGCGGGCCCTTGGACTATCTAGGTTACATAGCTGGAACTTGGACTATATAGGTTACCTTGCGGGCACTTGGACTATGTAGGTTAACCAAAGACACTTGGACGATCTAGGTTAAATAGTGGGCCCTTGGACTATGTAGGTTAACGAACGGACATTTGGACTATGTAGGTTACCTAGCGGGCACTTGGACTTCTATGTTAACGAATGGGCACTTGGACTATGTATGTTGCATAGCGAGCAATTGGATTATCTAGGTTAGGTAACGGGCACTTGGACTATCTAGGTTACCTAGCGGGAACTTGGACGATGTAGGTTACCTAGCGGGCACCTGGACTATCTAGGTTACCTGACGGGCAATTGGACTATCTTGGTTTCTTAGCGGGCACTTGGACAATATAGGTTACCTAGCGGGCACTTGGACTTTGTAGGTTACCTAGCGGGCACTTGCACTATCTAGGTTACCTAGCGGGCACTTGGACTATGTAGGTTAATTAGCGGGCACTTGGACTATCTAGGTTAACTAGCTGACCTTGGACTATGTAGGTTAACTATCGGGCACTTCGACTATCGAGGTTAACTAGCGGGCACTTGGACTATCTAGGTTAACTAGCGGGCACTTGCACTATGCAGGTTCCCTAGCGGGCACTTGGACTATCTAGTTTCCCTAACGGGCACTTGGACTATGTAGGTTCCTCTGCGGGCACTTGGACTATGTAGGTTCCCTATCAGGCACTTGGACTATGTAGGTCAACTAGCGGGCACTTGGATGATCAAGGTTAACTAGCGGGCACTTGGACTATCTAGGGTAACTAGCTGGCACTTGGACTATCTAGGTTAATTAGCGGGCACTTGTACAATGCAGTTTCCCTAGCGGGCACTTTGACTATGTAGGTTCCCTAGCGGGCACTTGGACTATATAGGTTCCCTACGGGCACTTGGAATATGTAGGTTCCCTAACGGGCACTTTGAATATGTAGGTTCCGTATCGGGCACTTGGACTATATACGTTCCTCAGCGGGAACTTGGACTTTGTAGGTTCCCTATCGGGCATTGAACTATGTAGGTTAACTAGCAGGACCTTGGACTACCTTGGTTACCTAGCGGGCACTTGGACTATGTAGGTTAACTAGCAGACACTTGCACTATCGAGGTTACCTAGCGGGCACTTGAACTATATACATACCCTAGCGGGCACTTGGACTATCTAGGTTACGTAGCGGGCACTTGGACTATGTACGTGCCCTAGCGGGCACTTGGACTATCTAGGTTAACTAGAGGGCCCTTGGACTATGTAGGTTAACTAGCGGGCACTTGGATTATCTAGGTTAACTAGCGGGCACTTAGACGATCTAGGTTAACTAGCGGGCACTTGGACTATCTAGGTTAACTAGCGGGCACTTGGACTATCTAGATTAACTAGCGGGCCCTTGGACTATCTAGGTTTACTAGCGGGCACTTAGACTATCTACGTTAACTAGCGGGCACTTGGACTATGTAGTTTCCCTAGCGGGCATTTGGATTATTTAGGTTACCTAGTGGGCACTTGGACTTGTAGGTTACCTAGCGGGCACTTGGACTATGTAGGTTAACTAGAAGGCACTTGGACTATCAAGGTTACCTAGCGGGCCCTTGGACTATGTAGGTTACCAGCGGGCACTTGGACTATCTAGGTTAACGAACGTGCACTTGGACTATGTAGGTAACCTAGCGGGCACTTGACTGTCTAGGTTACCTAGCAGGCACTTGGCCTATCTACGATAACCAACTGGCACTTGGACTATGTAGGTTACCTAGCGGGCACTTGGATGGTCAAGGTTAACTAGCGGGCACTTGGACTATCTAAGTTAACTAGCGGGCACTTGGACTATCTAGGTTAATTAGCGGGCACTTGTACAATGCAGATTCCTTAGCGGGCACTTTGACTATGTAGGTTCCCTAGCGGGCACTTGGACTATATAGATTCCCTACGGGCACTTGGAGTATCTAGGTTCCCTAACGGGCACTTGGAATATGTATGTTTCCTATCGGGCACTTGGACTATGTAGGTTCCTCAGCTGGCACTTGGACTTTCTAGGTTCCCTATCGGGCATTGCACTATGTAGGTTAACTAGCAGGACCTTGGACTATCTAGGTTACCTAGTGGGCACTTGGACTATGTAGGTTAACTCTCGGACACTTGGACAATCTAGGTTACCTAGCGGGCACTTGAACTATGTACATACCCTAGCGGGCACATGGAATATCTAGGTTCCCTAGCGGGCACTTGGACTATCTAGGTTACCTAGCGGACACTTTGACTATGTACGTTACCTAGCGGGCACTTGGACTATGTACGTTTTCTAGCGGGTACTTGGACTATCTATGTTAACCAGCGGGCACTTGGACTATGTAGGTTCCCTAACGGGGACTTGGACTAGATAGGTTCCCTAGCGGGCACATGGTCTATCTAGGTTAACTAGCGAGCACTTGGACTATCTAGGTTAACTAGCGGGCATTTGGACTATTAGGGTCCCTAGCGGGCATTTGGAGTATATTGGTTACCTAGCGGGCACTTGGACTATGTAGGTTAACGAACGGGCACTTGGACTATGTAGGTAACCTAGTGGCCACTTGAACTGTTAGGTTACCTAGCGGGCACTTGGAGTATGTAGGTTAACTAGGAGGCACTTGGACTATCTAGGTTAACTAGCGGGCCCTTGGACGTTGTAGGTTAACTAGCGGGCCCTTGGACTATGTAGGTTAACTAGCGGGCACTTGGACGATCTAGGTTAACTAGCGGGTACTTGGACTATGTAGGTTAACTAGCGGGCCCTTGGACTATGGTGATTAACTAGCGGCACTTGTACTATCTATGTTAAGTAGCGGGCCCTTGGACTATGTAGGTTAACTAGCGGGCCCTTGGACTATATAGGTTAACTAGCGGGCCCTTGGACTATGTTTATTAACTAGCGGCACTTGGACTATCTATCTTAAGTAGCGGGCCCTTGGACTATGTAGATTCCCTAGCGGGCACTTGGACTATGTATGTTCCAGAGCGGGCACTTGGACTATGTAGGTTCCCTAGCAGGCACTAGGACTATGTAGGTTCCCTAGCGGGCACTTGTACTATGTAGGTTAAGTAGCGGACACTTGGACGATCTAGGTTAACTAGCGGGTAGTTGGACTATGTAGGTTAACTAGCGGGCCCCTGAACTATGTAGATTAACTAGCGGCACGTGGACAATCTACGTTAACTAGCGGGCCCTTGGACTATGTAGATTCCCTAGCGGGCACTTGGACTACGTAGGTTCCCTAGCGGGCACTTAGACTCTGTATGTTCCCTAGCGGGCACTTGGACTATATATGTTCCTTACGGACACTTGAACTATGTACGTTAACTACCGGGCACTTGGACTATGTAGGTTAACTAGCGGGCCCTTAGACTATCTAGGTTACCTAGCGGGCACTTGGACTATGTAGGTTAACTACCGGGCACTTGCACTATCTAGGTTACCTAGCGGGCACTTGGACTATGTACGTTCTCTAGCGGGCACTTGGACTATCTATGTTAACTAGCGGGCACTTGGACTATGTAGGTTAACTAGGGGACAATTGCACTATGTAGGTTACCTAGCGGCACTTGGACTATCTAGGTTAACTAGCGGGCACGTGGACTATCTGGGTTAACTAGCGGGCCCTTGGACTATCTAGGTTTACTAGCGGGCACTTAGACTATCTAGGTTAACTAGCAGGCACTTGGACTATTTAGTTTCCCTAGCGGGCATTTGGATTATTTAGGTTACCTAGTGGGCACTTGGACTTTGTAGGTTACCTAGCGGGCACTTGGACTATGTAGGTTAACTAGAAGGCACTTGGACTATCAAGGTTACGTAGCAGGTCCTTGGACTATGTAGGTTACCAGCGGGCACTTGGACTATCTAGGTTAACGAACGTGCACCTGGACTATGTAGGTAACCTAGCGGGCACTTGGACTGTCTAGGTTACCTAGCAGGCACTTGGCCTATCTACGTTAAACAACGGGCATTTGGACTATGTAGGTTAACTAGCGGGCACTTGGATGATCAAGGTTAACCAGCGGGCACTTGGACTATCTAGGTTAACTAGCGGGCACTTGGACTATCTAGGTTAATTAGTGGGCACTTGTACAATGCAGGATCCCTAGCGGGCACTTGGACTATGTACTTTTCCTAGCGGGCATTTGGATTATTTAGGGTACCTAGTGGACACTTGGACTATGTAGTTTACCTAGCGGGCACTTGGACTATGTACGTTCCCTAGTGGGCACTTGGACTATTTATGTTAACTAGCGGGCACTTGGACTATGTAGGTTAACTAGGGGACACTTGCACTATATAGGTTACCTAGCGGCACTTGGACTATCTAGGTTAACTAGCTGGCACTTGGACTATATGGGTTAACTAGCGTGCACTTGGACTATGTAGGTACCTTAGCGGGCACTTGGACTATCTAGTTTACCTAGCGGGTACTTGGACTATATAGGTTAACTAGCGGGCCCTTGGACTATCTAGGTTACATAGCTGGAACTTGGACTATATAGGTTACCTTGCGGGCACTTGGACTATGTAGGTTAACCAAAGACACTTGGACGATCTAGGTTAAATAGTGGGCCCTTGGACTATGTAGGGTAACGAACGGGAATTTGGACTATGTAGGTTACGTAGCGGGCACTTGGACTTCTAGCTTAACGAATAGGCACTTGGACTATGTATGTTGCATAGCGGGCAATTGGATTATCTAGGTTAGGTAACGGGCACTTGGACTATCTAGGTTACCTAGCGGGAACTTGGACTATGTAGGTTACCTAGCGGACACTTGGACTATCTAGGTTACCTGACGGGCACATGGACTATCTTGGTTTCTTATCGGGCACTTGGACAATATAGGTTACCTAGCGGGCACTTGGACTTTGTAGGTTACCTAGCGGGCACTTGCACTATCTAGGTTACCTAGCGGGCACTTGGACTATGTGCGTTAATTAGCGGGCACTTGGACTATCTAGGTTAGCTAGCTGACCTTGGACTATGTAGGTTAACTATCGGGCACTTCGACTATCTAGGTTAACTAGCGGGCACTTGGACTATCTAGGTTAACTAGCGGGCACTTGCACAATGCAGGTTCCCTAGCGGGCACTTGGACTATATAGGTTCCCTACGGGCACTTGGACTATCTAGGTTCCCTAACGGGCACTTGGACTATGTAGGTTCCTCTGCGGGCACTTGCACTATGTAGGTTCCCTATCAGGCACTTGGACTATGTAGGTCAACTAGCGGGCACTTGGATGATCAAGGTTAACTAGCGGGCACTTGGACTATCTAGGTTAACTAGCGGGCACTTGGACTATCTAGGTTAATTAGCGGGCACTTGTACAATGCAGGTTCCCTAGCGGGCACTTTGACTATGTAGGTTCCCTAGCGGGCACTTGGACTATATAGGTTCCCTACGGGCACTTGGAATATGTAGGTTCCCTAAAGGGCACTTGGAATATGTAGGTTCCCTATCAGGCACTTGGACTATATACGTTCCTCAGCGGGAACTTGGACTTTGTAGGTTCCCTATCGGTTATTGAACTATGTAGGTTAACTAGCAGGACCTTGGACTATCTAGGTTACCTAGCGGGCACTTGGAATATGTAGGTTAACTAGCGGACACTTGGATAATCGAGGTTACCTAGCGGGCACTTGAACTATATACATACCCTAGTGGGCACTTGGACTATGTACGTTACGTAGCGGGCACTTGGACTATGTACGTCCCCTAGCGGGCACTTGGACTATCTAAGTTAACTAGAGGGCCCTTGGACTATGTAGGTTAACTAGCGGGCACTTGGATTATCCGGGTTAACTAGCGGGCACTTAGACGATCTAGGTTAACTAGCGGGCACTTGGACTATCTAGGTTAACTAGCGGGCACTTAGACTATCTAGGTTAATTAGCGGGCACTTGGACTATGTAGTTTCCCTAGCGCGCATTTGGATTATTTAGGTTACCTAGTGGGCACTTGGACTTTGTAGGTTACCTAGCGGGCACTTGGACTATGTAGGTTAACTAGAAGGCACTTGGACTATCAAGGTTACCTAGCAGGCCCTTGGACTATGTAGGTTACCAGCGGGAACTTGGACTATCTAGGTTAACGAACGTGCACTTGGACTATGTAGGTAACCTAGCGGGCACTTGGACTGTCTAGGTTACCTAGCAGGCACTTGGCCTATCTACGTTAACCAACGGGCACTTGGACTATGTAGATTAACTAGCGGGCACTTGGATGATCAAGGTTAACTAGAGGGTACTTGGACTATCTAGGTTAACTAGCGGGCACTTGGACTATCTAGGTTAATTAGCGGGCACTTGTACAATGCAGATTCCCTAGCGGACACTTTGACTATGTAGGTTCCCTAGCGGGCACTTGGACTATATAGATTCCCTACGGGCACTTGGAGTATCTAGGTTCCCTAACGGGCACTTGGAATATGTATGTTTCCTATCGGGCACTTGGACTATGTAGGTTCCTCAGCTGGCACTTGGACTTTCTAGGTTCCCTATCGGGCATTGGACTATGTAGTTTAATTAGCAGGACCTTGGACTATCTAGGTTACCTAGTGGGCACTTGGACTATGTAGGTTAACTCTCAGACACTTGGACAATCTAGGTTACCTAGCGGGCACTTGAAATATGTACATACCCTAGCGGGCACTTGGACTATCTAGGTTCCCTAGCGGGCACTTGGACTATCTAGGTTACCTAGCGGACACTTGGACTATATACGTTACCTAGCGGGCACTTGGACTATGTACGTTTTCTAGCGGGTACTTGGACTATCTATGTTAACTAGCGGGCACTTGGACTATGTAGGTTCCCTATCGTGCACTTGGACTAGATAGGTTCCCTAGCGGGCACATGGTCTATCTAGGTTAACTAGCGAGCACTTGGACTATCTAGGTTAACTAGCGGGCATTTGGACTATTAGGGTCCCTAGCGGGCATTTGGAGTATATTGGTTACCTAGCGGGCACTTGGACTATGTAGGTTAACGAACGGGCACTTGGACTATGTAGGTAACCTAGTGGTCACTTGAACTGTCTAGGTTACCTAGCGGGCACTTGGAGTATGTAGGTTAACTAGGGGGCACTTGGACTATCTAGGTTAACTAGCGGGCCCTTGGACGTTGTAGGTTAACTAGCGGGCCCTTGGACTATGTAGGTTAACTAGCGGGCCCTTGGACTATGTAGGTTAACTAGCGGGCACTTGGACGATCTAGGTTAACTAGCGGGTACTTGGACTATGTAGGTTAACTAGCGGGCCCTTGGACTATTTAGGTTAACTAGCGGGCCCTTGGACTATATAGGTTAACTAGCGGGCACTTGGACGATCTCGGTTAACTAGCGGGTACTTGGACTATGTAGGTTAACTAGCGGGCCCTTGAACTATGTTGATTAACTAGCGGCACTTGGACTATCTATGTTAAGTACCGGGCCCTTGGACTATGTAGGTTAACTAGCGGGCCCTTGGACTATGTAGTTTAACTAGCGGGCCCTTGGACTATGTTGATTAACTAGTGGCACTTGGACTATCTATGTTAAGTAGTGGGCCTTTGGACTATGTAGATTCCCTAGCGGGCACTTGGACTATGTATGTTCCAGAGCGGGCACTTGGACTATGTAGGTTCCCTAGCAGGCACTTGGACTTTGTAGGTTCCCTAGCGGGCACGTGTACTATTTAGGTCAACCAGCGGACTCTTGGACGATCTAGGTTAACTAGCGGGTAGTTGGACTATGTAGGTTAACTAGCGGGCCCTTGAACTATGTAGATTAACTAGCGGCACTTGGACTATCTAGGTAAACTAGCGGGCCCTTGGACTATGTAGATTCCCTAGTGGGCACTTGGACTACATAGGTACCTTAGCGGGCACTTAGACTCTGTATGTTCCCTAGCGGGCACTTGGACTATATATGTTCCTTACGGACACTTGAACTATGTAAGTTAACTAGCGGGCACTTGGACTATGTAGGTTAACTAGCGGGCCCTTAGACTATGTAGGACCTAGCGGGCACTTGGACTATGTAGGTTAACTACCGGGCACTTGCACTATCTAGGTTACCTAGCGGGCACTTGGACTATCTATGTTAACTAGCGGGCACTTGGACTATCTGGGTTAACTAGCGTGCACTTGGACTATGTAGGTTCCTTAGCGGGCACTTGGACTATCTAGTTTACCTAGCGGGCACTTGGACTATGTAGGTTGACTAGCGGGCCCTTGGACTATCTAGGTTACATAGCTGGAACTTGGACTATATAGGTTACCTTGCGGGCACTTGAACTATGTAGGTTAACCAAAGACACTTGGACGATCTAGGTTAAATAGTGGGCCCTTGGACTATGTAGGTTAACGAACGGGCATTTGGACTATGTAGGTTACCTAGCGGGCACTTGGATTTCTAGGTTAACGAATGGGCACTTGGACTATGTATGTTGCATAGCGGGCAATTGGATTATCTAGGTTAGGTAACGGGCACTTGGACTATCTAGGTTACCTAGCGGGAACTTGGATTATGTAGGTTACCTAGCGGGCACTTGGACTATCTAAGTTACCTAACGGGCACTTGGACTATCTTGGTTTCTTAGCGGGCACTTGGACAATATAGGTTACCTAGCGGGCACTTGGACTTTGTAGGTTACCTAGCGGGCACTTGCACTATCTAGGTTACCTCGCGGGCACTTGGACTCTGTAGGTTAATTAGCGGGCACTTGGACTATCTAGGTTAACTAGCTGACCTTGGACTATGTAGGTTAACTATCGGGCACTTCGACTATCTAGGTTAACTAGCGGGCACTTGGACTATCTAGGTTAACTAGCGGGCACTTGCACAATTCAGGTTCCCTAGCGGGCACTTGGACTATATAGGTTCCCTACGGGCACTTGGACAATCTAGGTTCCCTAACGGGCACTTGGACTATGTAGGTTCCTCTGCGGGCACTTGGACTATGTAGGTTCCCTATCAGGCACTTGGACTATGTAGGTTAACTAGCGGGCACTTGGATGATCAAGGTTAACTAGCGGGCACTTGGACTATCTAGGTTAACTAGCGGGCACTTGGACTATCTAGGTTAATTAGCGGGCACTTGTACAATGCAGGTTCCCTAGCGGGCACTATGACTATGTAGGTTCCCTAGAGGGCACTTGGACTATATAGGTTCCCTACGGGCACTTGGAATATCTAGGTTCCCAAACGGGCACTCGGAATATGTAGGTTCCCTATCGGGCACTTGGACTATATAGGTTCCTCAGCGGGCACTTGGATTTTGTAGGTCCCTATCGGGCATTGGACTATGTAGGTTAACTAGCAGGACCTTGGACTATCTAGGTTACCTAGCGGGCACTTGGACTGTGTAGGTTAACTAGCGGACATTTGGACAATCTAGGTTACCTAGTGGACACTTGGACTATGTAGTTTACCTAGCGGGCACTTGGACTATGTACGTTCCCTAGTGGGCACTTGGACTATTTATGTTAACTAGCGGGCACTTGGACTATGTAGGTTAACTAGGGGACACTTGCACTATATAGGTTACCTAGCGGCACTTGGACTATCTAGGTTAACTAGCTGGCACTTGGACTATATGGGTTAACTAGCGTGCACTTGGACTATGTAGGTACCTTAGCGGGCACTTGGACTATCTAGTTTACCTAGCGGGTACTTGGACTATATAGGTTAACTAGCGGGCCCTTGGACTATCTAGGTTACATAGCTGGAACTTGGACTATATAGGTTACCTTGCGGGCACTTGGACTATGTAGGTTAACCAAAGACACTTGGACGATCTAGGTTAAATAGTGGGCCCTTGGACTATGTAGGGTAACGAACGGGAATTTGGACTATGTAGGTTACGTAGCGGGCACTTGGACTTCTAGGTTAACGAATAGGCACTTGGACTATGTATGTTGCATAGCGGGCAATTGGATTATCTAGGTTAGGCAACGGGCACTTGGACTATCTAGGTTACCTAGCGGGAACTTGCACAATGCAGGTTCCCTAGCGGGCACTTTGACTATATAGGTTCCCTACGGGCACTTGGACTATATAGGTTCCCTACGGGCACTTGGAATATCTAGGTTCCCAAACGGGCACTTGGAATATGTAGGTTCCCTATCGGGCACTTGGACTATATAGGTTCCTCAGCGGGCACTTGGATTTTGTAGGTCCCTATCGGGCATTGGACTATGTAGGTTAACTAGCAGGACCTTGGACTATCTAGGTTACCTAGCGGGCACTTGGACTGTGTAGGTTAACTAGCGGACATTTGGACAATCTAGGTTACCTAGTGGACACTTGGACTATGTAGTTTACCTAGCGGGCACTTGGACTATGTACGTTCCCTAGTGGGCACTTGGACTATTTATGTTAACTAGCGGGCACTTGGACTATGTAGGTTAACTAGGGGACACTTGCACTATATAGGTTACCTAGCGGCACTTGGACTATCTAGGTTAACTAGCTGGCACTTGGACTATATGGGTTAACTAGCGTGCACTTGGACTATGTAGGTACCTTAGCGGGCACTTGGACTATCTAGTTTACCTAGCGGGTACTTGGACTATATAGGTTAACTAGCGGGCCCTTGGACTATCTAGGTTACATAGCTGGAACTTGGACTATATAGGTTACCTTGCGGGCACTTGGACTATGTAGGTTAACCAAAGACACTTGGACGATCTAGGTTAAATAGTGGGCCCTTGGACTATGTAGGGTAACGAACGGGAATTTGGACTATGTAGGTTACGTAGCGGGCACTTGGACTTCTAGCTTAACGAATAGGCACTTGGACTATGTATGTTGCATAGCGGGCAATTGGATTATCTAGGTTAGGTAACGGGCACTTGGACTATCTAGGTTACCTAGCGGGAACTTGGACTATGTAGGTTACCTAGCGGACACTTGGACTATCTAGGTTACCTGACGGGCACATGGACTATCTTGGTTTCTTATCGGGCACTTGGACAATATAGGTTACCTAGCGGGCACTTGGACTTTGTAGGTTACCTAGCGGGCACTTGCACTATCTAGGTTACCTAGCGGGCACTTGGACTATGTGCGTTAATTAGCGGGCACTTGGACTATCTAGGTTAGCTAGCTGACCTTGGACTATGTAGGTTAACTATCGGGCACTTCGACTATCTAGGTTAACTAGCGGGCACTTGGACTATCTAGGTTAACTAGCGGGCACTTGCACAATGCAGGTTCCCTAGCGGGCACTTTGACTATATAGGTTCTCTACGGGCACTTGGACTATCTAGGTTCCCTAACGGGCACTTGGACTATGTAGGTTCCTCTGCGGGCACTTGGACTATGTAGGTTCCCTATCAGGCACTTGGACTATGTAGGTCAACTAGCGGGCACTTGGATGATCAAGGTTAACTAGCGGGCACTTGGACTATCTAGGTTAACTAGCGGGCACTTGGACTATCTAGGTTAATTAGCGGGCACTTGTACAATGCAGGTTCCCTAGCGGGCACTTTGACTATGTAGGTTCCCTAGCGGGCACTTGGACTATATAGGTTCCCTACGGGCACTTGGAATATGTAGGTTCCCTAAAGGGCACTTGGAATATGTAGGTTCCCTATCGGGCACTTGGACTATATACGTTCCTCAGTGGGAACTTGGACTTTGTAGGTTCCCTATCGGTTATTGAACTATGTAGGTTAACTAGCAGGACCTTGGACTATCTAGGTTACCTAGCGGGCACTTGGAATATGTAGGTTAACTAGCGGACACTTGGATAATCGAGGTTACCTAGCGGGCACTTGAACTATATACATACCCTAGTGGGCACTTGGACTATGTAGGTTACGTAGCGGGCACTTGGACTATGTACGTCCCCTAGCGGGCACTTGGACTATCTAAGTTAACTAGAGGGCCCTTGGACTATGTAGGTTAACTAGCGGGCACTTGGATTATCCGGGTTAACTAGCGGGCACTTAGATGATCTAGGTTAACTAGCGGGCACTTGGACTATCTAGGTTAACTAGCGGGCACTTAGACTATCTAGGTTAACTAGCGGGCACTTGGACTATGTAGTTTCCCTAGCGGGCATTTGGATTATTTAGGTTACCTAGTGGGCACTTGGACTTTGTAGGTTACCTAGCGGGCACTTGGACTATGTAGGTTAACTAGAAGGCACTTGGGCTATCAAGGTTACCTAGCAGGCCCTTGGACTATGTAGGTTACCAGCGGGAACTTGGACTATCTAGGTTAACGAACGTGCACTTGGACTATGTAGGTAACCTAGCGGGCACTTGGACTGTCTAGGTTACCTAGCAGGCACTTGGCCTATCTACGTTAACCAACGGGCACTTGGACTATGTAGATTAACTAGCGGGCACTTGGATGATCAAGGTTAACTAGAGGGTACTTGGACTATCTAGGTTAACTAGCGGGCACTTGGACTATCTAGGTTAATTAGCGGGCACTTGTACAATGCAGATTCCCTAGCGGACACTTTGACTATGTAGGTTCCCTAGCGGGCACTTGGACTATATAGATTCCCTACGGGCACTTGGAGTATCTAGGTTCCCTAACGGGCACTTGGAATATGTATGTTTCCTATCGGGCACTTGGACTATGTAGGTTCCTCAGCTGGCACTTGGACTTTCTAGGTTCCCTATCGGGCATTGGACTATGTAGTTTAACTAGCAGGACCTTGGACTATCTAGGTTACCTAGTGGGCACTTGGACTATGTAGGTTAACTCTCAGACACTTGGACAATCTAGGTTACCTAGCGGGCACTTGAAATATGTACATACCCTAGCGGGCACTTGGACTATCTAGGTTCCCTAGCGGGCACTTGGACTATCTAGGTTATCTAGCGGACACTTGGACTATATACGTTACCTAGCGGGCACTTGGACTATGTACGTTTTCTAGCGGGTACTTGGACTATCTATGTTAACTAGTGGGCACTTGGACTATGTAGGTTCCCTATCGGGCACTTGGACTAGATAGGTTCCCTAGCGGGCACATGGTCTATCTAGGTTAACTAGCGAGCACTTGGACTATCTAGGTT
Source organism: Tenrec ecaudatus (assembly GCF_050624435.1). Lineage (NCBI taxonomy): Eukaryota > Metazoa > Chordata > Mammalia > Afrosoricida > Tenrecidae > Tenrec > Tenrec ecaudatus. Next base: position 1,185,935 of record NW_027457617.1, read on the forward strand.
AACTAGCGGGCATTTGGACTATTAGGGTCCCTAGCGGGCATTTGGAGTATATTGGTTACCTAGCGGGCACTTGGACTATGTAGGTTAACGAACGGGCACTTGGACTATGTAGGTAACCTAGTGGTCACTTGAACTGTCTAGGTTACCTAGCGGGCACTTGGAGTATGTAGGTTAACAAGGGGGCACTTGGACTATCTAGGTTAACTAGCGGGCCCTTGGACGTTGTAGGTTAACTAGCGGGCCCTTGGACTATGTAGGTTAACTAGCGGGCCCTTGGACTATGTAGGTTAACTAGCGGGCACTTGGACGATCTAGGTTAACTAGCGGGTACTTGGACTATGTAGGTTAACTAGCGGGCCCTTGGACTATTTAGGTTAACTAGCGGGCCCTTGGACTATATAGGTTAACTAGCGGGCACTTGGACGATCTCGGTTAACTAGCGGGTACTTGGACTATGTAGGTTAACTAGCGGGCCCTTGGACTATGTTGATTAACTAGCGGCACTTGGACTATCTATGTTAAGTAGCGGGCCCTTGGACTATGTAGGTTAACTAGCGGGCCCTTGGACTATGTAGTTTAACTAGCGGGCCCTTGGACTATGTTGATTAACTAGTGGCACTTGGACTATCTATGTTAAGTAGTGGGCCCTTGGACTATGTAGATTCCCTAACGGGCACTTGGACTATGTATGTTTCAGAGCGGGCACTTGGACTATGTAGGTTCCCTAGCAGGCACTTGGACTTTGTAGGTTCCCTAGCGGGCACGTGTACTATTTAGGTCAACCAGCGGACTCTTGGACGATCTAGGTTAACTAGCGGGTAGTTGGACTATGTAGGTTAACTAGCGGGCCCTTGAACTATGTAGATTAACTAGCGGCACTTGGACTATCTACGTAAACTAGCGGGCCCTTGGACTATGTAGATTCCCTAGTGGGCACTTGGACTACATAGGTACCTTAGCGGGCATTAAGACTCTGTATGTTCCCTAGCGGCACTTGGACTATATATGTTCCTTACGGACACTTGAACTATGTAAGTTAACTAGCGGGCACTTGGACTATGTAGGTTAACTAGCGGGCCCTTAGACTATGTAGGACCTAGCGGGCACTTGGACTATGTAGGTTAACTACCGGGCACTTGCACTATCTAGGTTACCTAGCGGGCACTTGGACTATCTATGTTAACTATCGGGCACTTGGACTAGGTAGGTTAACTAGGGGACACTTGCTCTATATAGGTTACCTAGCGGCACTTGGACTATCTAGGTTAACTAGCGGGCACTTGGACTATCTGGGTTAACTAGCGTGGACTTGGACTATGTAGGTTCCTTAGCGGGCACTTGGACTATCTAGTTTACCTAGCGGGCACTTGGACTATGTAGGTTGACTAGCGGGCCCTTGGACTATCTAGGTTACATAGCTGGAACTTGGACTATATAGGTTACCTTGCGGGCACTTGGACTATGTAGGTTAACCAAAGACACTTGGACGATCTAGGTTAAATAGTGGGCCCTTGGACTATGTAGGTTAACGAACGGGCATTTGGACTATGTAGGTTACCTAGCGGGCACTTGGATTTCTAGGTTAACGAATGGGCACTTGGACTATGTATGTTGCATAGCGGGCAATTGGATTATCTAGGTTAGGTAACGGGCACTTGGACTATCTAGGTTACCTAGCGGGAACTTGGATTATGTAGGTTACCTAGCGGGCACTTGGACTATCTAAGTTACCTAACGGGCACTTGGACTATCTTGGTTTCTTAGCGGGCACTTGGACAATATAGGTTACCTAGCGGGCACTTGGACTTTGTAGGTTACCTAGCGGGCACTTGCACTATCTAGGTTACCTCGCGGGCACTTGGACTCTGTAGGTTAATTAGCGGGCACTTGGACTATCTAGGTTAACTAGCTGACCTTGGACTATGTAGGTTAACTATCGGGCACTTCGACTATCTAGGTTAACTAGCGGGCACTTGGACTATCTAGGTTAACTAGCGGGCACTTGCACAATTCAGGTTCCCTAGCGGGCACTTGGACTATATAGGTTCCCAACGGGCACTTGGACAATCTAGGTTCCCTAACGGGCACTTGGACTATGTAGGTTCCTCTGCGGGCACTTGGACTATGTAGGTTCCCTATCAGGCACTTGGACTATGTAGGTTAACTAGCGGGCACTTGGATGATCAAGGTTAACTAGAGGGCACTTGGACTATCTAGGTTAACTAGCGGGCACTTGGACTATCTAGGTTAATTAGCGGGCACTTGTACAATGCAGGTTCCCTAGCGGGCACTATGACTATGTAGGTTCCCTAGCGGGCACTTGGACTATATAGGTTCCCTACGGGCACTTGGAATATCTAGGTTCCCAAACGGGCACTTGGAATATGTAGGTTCCCTATCGGGCACTTGGACTATATAGGTTCCTCAGCGGGCACTTGGATTTTGTAGGTCCCTATCGGGCATTGGACTATGTAGGTTAACTAGCAGGACCTTGGACTATCTAGGTTACCTAGCGGGCACTTGGACTGTGTAGGTTAACTAGCGGACATTTGGACAATCTAGGTTACCTAGTGGGCACTTGGACTATGTACGTCCCCTGGCGGGGACTTGGACTATCTAGGTTAACTCGAGGGCCCTTGGAGTATGTAGGTTAACTAACGGGCACTTGGATTATCTAGGTTAACTAGCGGGCACTTAGACGATCTAGGTTAACTAGCGGGCACTTTGACTATCTAGGTTAACTAGCGGGCACTTGGACTATCTAGATTAACTAGCGGGCCCTTGGACTATCTAGGTTTACTAGCGGGCACTTAGACTATCTAGGTTAACTAGCGGGCACTTGGACTATGTAGTTTCCCTAGCGGGCATTTGGATTATTTAGGTTACCTAGTGGGCACTTGGACTTTGTAGGTTACCTAGCGGGCACTTGGACTATGTAGGTTAACTAGAAGGCACTTGTACTATCAAGGTTACCTAGCGGGCCCTTGGACTAAGTAGGTTACCAGCGGGCACTTGGACTATCTAGGTTAACGAACGTGCACTTGGACTATGTAGGTAACCTAGCTGGCACTTGGACTCTCTAGGTTACCTAGCAGGCACTTGGCCTATCTACGTTAAGCAACGGGTACTTGGACTATGTAGGTTAACTAGCGGGCACTTGGATGATCAAGGTTAACTAGCGGGCACTTGGACTATCTAGGTTAACTAGCGGGCACTTGGACTATCTAGGTTAATTAGCGGGCACTTGTACAATGCAGGTTCCCTAGCGGGCACTTTGACTATGTAGGTTCCCTAGCGGGCACTTGGACTATATAGATTCCCTACGGACACTTGGAATATCTAGGTTCCCTAACGGGCACTTGGAATATGTATTTTTCCTATCGGGCACTTGGACTATGTAGGTTCCTCAGCGGGCACTTGGACTTTGTAGGTTCCCTATCGGGCATTGGACTATGTAGGTTAACTAGCAGGACCTTGGACTATCTAGGTTACCTAGTGGGCACTTGGACTATGTAGGTTAACTATCGGACACTTGGACAATCTAGGTTACCTAGCGGGCACTTGAACTATGTACATACACTAGCGGGCACTTGGAATATCTAGGTTACCTAGCGGGCACTTGGACTATCTAGGTTAACTAGAGGGCCCTTGGACTATCTAGGTTAACTAGCGGGCACTTGGATTATCTAGGTTAACTAGCGGGCACTTAGACGATCTAGGTTAACTAGCGGGCACTTGGACTATCTAGGTTAACTAGCGGGCACTTGGACTATCTCGATTAACTAACGGGCCCTTGGACTATCTAGGTTTACCAGCGGGCACTTGGACTATGTAGTTTCCCTAGCGGGCATTTGGAGTATATTGGTTACCAAGCGGGCACTTGGACTATGTAGGTTAACGAACGGGCACTTGTACTATGTAGGTAACCTAGTGGTCACTTGAACTGTCTAGGTTAACTAGCGGGCACTTGGACTATGTAGTTTCCCTAGCGGGCTTTTGGATTATTTAGGTTACCTAGTGGTCACTTGGACTATGTCGGTTACCTAGCGGGCACTTGGACTATGTACGTCCCCTAGCGGGCAATTGGACTATCTAGGTTAACTAGAGGGCCCTTGGACTATGTAGGTTAACTAGCGGGCACTTGGATTATCTAGGTTAACTAGCGGGCACTTAGACAATCTAGGTTAACTAACGGGCACTTTGACTATGTAGGTTCCCTAGCGGGCCCTTGGACTAAGTAAGTTCCCTAGCGGGCACTTGGACTATGTGGGTTCCCTACCGGGCATTTGGACTATCTACGTTACCTAACGGGCACTTGGACTATGTGGGTTCCCTAGCGGGCATTTGGACTATCTAGGTTACCTAGCGGGCACTTGGACTATGTACGTTCCCTAGCGGGCACTTGGACTATCTAGGTTACCTAGCGGGCACTTGGACTATGTACGATACCTAGCGGGCACTTGGACTATGTACGTTTCCTAGCGGGTACTTGGACTATCTATGTTAACTAGCGGGCACTTTGACTATGTAGGTTCCCTATCGGGCACTTGGACTAGATAGGTTCCCTAGCGGGCACTTGGTCTGTCTAGGTTAACTAGCGAGCACTTGGACTATCTAGGTTAACTAGCGGTCATTTGGATTATTAGGGTCCCTAGCGGGCATTTGGAGTATATTGGTTACCTAGCGGGCACTTGGACTATGTAGGTTAACGAACGGGCACTTGGACTATGTAGGTAACCCAGTGGTCACTTGAACTGTCTAGGTTACCTAGCGGGCACTTGAACTATGTAGGTTAACTAGCGGGCCCTTAGACTATCTAGGTTACCTAGCGGGCACTTGGACTATGTAGGTTAACTACCGGGCACTTGCACTATCTAGGTTACCTAGCGGGCACTTGGACTATCTATGTTAACTATTGGGCACTTGGACTATGTAGGTTAACTAGGGGACACTTGCACTATATAGGTTACCTAGCGGCACTTGGACTATCTAGGTTAACTAGCGGGCACTTGGACTATCTGGGTTAACTAACGTGCACTTGGACTATGTAGGTTCCTTAGCGGACACTTGGACTATCTAGTTTACCTAGCGGGCACTCGGACTATGTAGGTTAACTAGCGGGCCCTTGGACTATCTAGGTTACATAGCTGGAACTTGGACTATCTAGGTTACCTTGCGGGCACTTGGACTATGTAGGTTAATTAGCGGGCACTTGGACTATCTAGGTTAACTAGCTGACCTTGGACTATGTAGGTTAACTATCGGGCACTTCGACTATCTAGGTTAACTAGCGGGCACTTGGACTATCTAGGTTAACTAGCGGGCACTTGCACAATTCAGGTTCCCTAGCGGGCACTTGGACTATATAGGTTCCCTACGGGCACTTGGACAATCTAGGTTCCCTAACGGGCACTTGGACTATGTAGGTTCCTCTGCGGGCACTTGGACTATGTAGGTTCCCTATCAGGCACTTGGACTATGTAGGTTAACTAGCGGGCACTTGGATGATCAAGGTTAACTAGCGGGCACTTGGACTATCCAGGTTAACTAGCGGGCACTTGGACTATCTAGGTTAATTAGCGGGCACTTGTACAATGCAGGTTCCCTAGCGGGCACTATGACTATGTAGGTTCCCTAGCGGGCACTTGGACTATATAGGTTCCCTACGGGCACTTGGAATTTCTAGGTTCCCAAACGGGCACTTGGAATATGTAGGTTCCCTATCGGGCACTTGGACTATATAGGTTCCTCAGCGGGCACTTGGACTTTGTAGGTCCCTATCGGGCATTGGACTATGTAGGTTAACTAGCAGGTTCTTGGAATATCTAGGTTACCTAGCGGGCACTTGGACTGTGTAGGTTAACTAGCGGACATTTGGACAATCTAGGTTACCTAGTGGGCACTTGGACTATGTCCGTCCCCTGGCGGGGACTTGGACTATCTAGGTTAACTAGAGGGCCCTTGGACTATGTAGGTTAACTAACAGGCACTTGGATTATCTAGGTTAACTAGCGGGCACTTAGACAATCTAGGTTAACTAGCGGGCACTTGGATTATCTAGGTTAACTAGCGGGCACTTGGACTATCTAGATTAACTAGCGGGCCCTTGGACTATCTAGGTTTACTAGCGGGCACTTGCACAATTCAGGTTCCCTAGCGGGCACTTGGACTATATAGGTTCCCAACGGGCACTTGGACAATCTAGGTTCCCTAACGGGCACTTGGACTATGTAGGTTCCTCTGCGGGCACTTGGACTATGTAGGTTCCCTATCAGGCACTTGGACTATGTAGGTTAACTAGCGGGCACTTGGATGATCAAGGTTAACTAGAGGGCACTTGGACTATCTAGGTTAACTAGCGGGCACTTGGACTATCTAGGTTAATTAGCGGGCACTTGTACAATGCAGGTTCCCTAGCGGGCACTATGACTATGTAGGTTCCCTAGCGGGCACTTGGACTATATAGGTTCCCTACGGGCACTTGGAATATCTAGGTTCCCAAACGGGCACTTGGAATATGTAGGTTCCCTATCGGGCACTTGGACTATATAGGTTCCTCAGCGGGCACTTGGATTTTGTAGGTCCCTATCGGGCATTGGACTATGTAGGTTAACTAGCAGGACCTTGGACTATCTAGGTTACCTAGCGGGCACTTGGACTGTGTAGGTTAACTAGCGGACATTTGGACAATCTAGGTTACCTAGTGGGCACTTGGACTATGTACGTCCCCTGGCGGGGACTTGGACTATCTAGGTTAACTCGAGGGCCCTTGGAGTATGTAGGTTAACTAACGGGCACTTGGATTATCTAGGTTAACTAGCGGGCACTTAGACGATCTAGGTTAACTAGCGGGCACTTTGACTATCTAGGTTAACTAGCGGGCACTTGGACTATCTAGATTAACTAGCGGGCCCTTGGACTATCTAGGTTTACTAGCGGGCACTTAGACTATCTAGGTTAACTAGCGGGCACTTGGACTATGTAGTTTCCCTAGCGGGCATTTGGATTATTTAGGTTACCTAGTGGGCACTTGGACTTTGTAGGTTACCTAGCGGGCACTTGGACTATGTAGGTTAACTAGAAGGCACTTGTACTATCAAGGTTACCTAGCGGGCCCTTGGACTAAGTAGGTTACCAGCGGGCACTTGGACTATCTAGGTTAACGAACGTGCACTTGGACTATGTAGGTAACCTAGCTGGCACTTGGACTCTCTAGGTTACCTAGCAGGCACTTGGCCTATCTACGTTAAGCAACGGGTACTTGGACTATGTAGGTTAACTAGCGGGCACTTGGATGATCAAGGTTAACTAGCGGGCACTTGGACTATCTAGGTTAACTAGCGGGCACTTGGACTATCTAGGTTAATTAGCGGGCACTTGTACAATGCAGGTTCCCTAGCGGGCACTTTGACTATGTAGGTTCCCTAGCGGGCACTTGGACTATATAGATTCCCTACGGACACTTGGAATATCTAGGTTCCCTAACGGGCACTTGGAATATGTATTTTTCCTATCGGGCACTTGGACTATGTAGGTTCCTCAGCGGGCACTTGGACTTTGTAGGTTCCCTATCGGGCATTGGACTATGTAGGTTAACTAGCAGGACCTTGGACTATCTAGGTTACCTAGTGGGCACTTGGACTATGTAGGTTAACTATCGGACACTTGGACAATCTAGGTTACCTAGCGGGCACTTGAACTATGTACATACACTAGCGGGCACTTGGAATATCTAGGTTACCTAGCGGGCACTTGGACTATCTAGGTTAACTAGAGGGCCCTTGGACTATCTAGGTTAACTAGCGGGCACTTGGATTATCTAGGTTAACTAGCGGGCACTTAGACGATCTAGGTTAACTAGCGGGCACTTGGACTATCTAGGTTAACTAGCGGGCACTTGGACTATCTCGATTAACTAACGGGCCCTTGGACTATCTAGGTTTACCAGCGGGCACTTGGACTATGTAGTTTCCCTAGCGGGCATTAGGAGTATATTGGTTACCAAGCGGGCACTTGGACTATGTAGGTTAACGAACGGGCACTTGTACTATGTAGGTAACCTAGTGGTCACTTGAACTGTCTAGGTTAACTAGCGGGCACTTGGACTATGTAGTTTCCCTAGCGGGCTTTTGGATTATTTAGGTTACCTAGTGGTCACTTGGACTATGTCGGTTACCTAGCGGGCACTTGGACTATGTACGTCCCCTAGCGGGCAATTGGACTATCTAGGTTAACTAGAGGGCCCTTGGACTATGTAGGTTAACTAGCGGGCACTTGGATTATCTAGGTTAACTAGCGGGCACTTAGACAATCTAGGTTAACTAACGGGCACTTTGACTATGTAGGTTCCCTAGCGGGCCCTTGGACTAAGTAAGTTCCCTAGCGGGCACTTGGACTATGTGGGTTCCCTACCGGGCATTTGGACTATCTACGTTACCTAACGGGCACTTGGACTATGTGGGTTCCCTAGCGGGCATTTGGACTATCTAGGTTACCTAGCGGGCACTTGGACTATGTACGTTCCCTAGCGGGCACTTGGACTATCTAGGTTACCTAGCGGGCACTTGGACTATGTACGATACCTAGCGGGCACTTGGACTATGTACGTTTCCTAGCGGGTACTTGGACTATCTATGTTAACTAGCGGGCACTTTGACTATGTAGGTTCCCTATCGGGCACTTGGACTAGATAGGTTCCCTAGCGGGCACTTGGTCTGTCTAGGTTAACTAGCGAGCACTTGGACTATCTAGGTTAACTAGCGGTCATTTGGATTATTAGGGTCCCTAGCGGGCATTTGGAGTATATTGGTTACCTAGCGGGCACTTGGACTATGTAGGTTAACGAACGGGCACTTGGACTATGTAGGTAACCCAGTGGTCACTTGAACTGTCTAGGTTACCTAGCGGGCACTTGAACTATGTAGGTTAACTAGCGGGCCCTTAGACTATCTAGGTTACCTAGCGGGCACTTGGACTATGTAGGTTAACTACCGGGCACTTGCACTATCTAGGTTACCTAGCGGGCACTTGGACTATCTATGTTAACTATTGGGCACTTGGACTATGTAGGTTAACTAGGGGACACTTGCACTATATAGGTTACCTAGCGGCACTTGGACTATCTAGGTTAACTAGCGGGCACTTGGACTATCTGGGTTAACTAACGTGCACTTGGACTATGTAGGTTCCTTAGCGGACACTTGGACTATCTAGTTTACCTAGCGGGCACTCGGACTATGTAGGTTAACTAGCGGGCCCTTGGACTATCTAGGTTACATAGCTGGAACTTGGACTATATAGGTTACCTTGCGGGCACTTGGACTATGTAGGTTAATTAGCGGGCACTTGGACTATCTAGGTTAACTAGCTGACCTTGGACTATGTAGGTTAACTATCGGGCACTTCGACTATCTAGGTTAACTAGCGGGCACTTGGACTATCTAGGTTAACTAGCGGGCACTTGCACAATTCAGGTTCCCTAGCGGGCACTTGGACTATATAGGTTCCCTACGGGCACTTGGACAATCTAGGTTCCCTAACGGGCACTTGGACTATGTAGGTTCCTCTGCGGGCACTTGGACTATGTAGGTTCCCTATCAGGCACTTGGACTATGTAGGTTAACTAGCGGGCACTTGGATGATCAAGGTTAACTAGCGGGCACTTGGACTATCCAGGTTAACTAGCGGGCACTTGGACTATCTAGGTTAATTAGCGGGCACTTGTACAATGCAGGTTCCCTAGCGGGCACTATGACTATGTAGGTTCCCTAGTGGGCACTTGGACTATATAGGTTCCCTACGGGCACTTGGAATTTCTAGGTTCCCAAACGGGCACTTGGAATATGTAGGTTCCCTATCGGGCACTTGGACTATATAGGTTCCTCAGCGGGCACTTGGACTTTGTAGGTCCCTATCGGGCATTGGACTATGTAGGTTAACTAGCAGGTTCTTGGAATATCTAGGTTACCTAGCGGGCACTTGGACTGTGTAGGTTAACTAGCGGACATTTGGACAATCTAGGTTACCTAGTGGGCACTTGGACTATGTCCGTCCCCTGGCGGGGACTTGGACTATCTAGGTTAACTAGAGGGCCCTTGGACTATGTAGGTTAACTAACAGGCACTTGGATTATCTAGGTTAACTAGCGGGCACTTAGACAATCTAGGTTAACTAGCGGGCACTTGGATTATCTAGGTTAACTAGCGGGCACTTGGACTATCTAGATTAACTAGCGGGCCCTTGGACTATCTAGGTTTACTAGCGGGCACTTAGACTATCTAGGTTAACTAGCGGGCACTTGGACTATGTAGTTTCCCTAGCGGGCATTTGGATTATTTAGGTTACCTAGTGGGCACTTGGACTTTGTAGGTTACCTAGCGGGCACTTGGACTATGTAGGTTAACTAGAAGGCACTTGTACTATCAAGGTTACCTAGCGGGCCCTTGGACTATGTAGGTTACCAGCGGGCACTTGGACTATCTAGGTTAACGAACGTGCACTTGGCCTATGTAGGTAACCTAGCGGGCACTTGGACTGTCTAGGTTACCTAGCAGGCACTTGGCCTATCTACGTTAACCAACGGGCACATGGACTATGTAGGTTAACTAGCGGGCACTTGGATGATCAAGGTTAACTAGCGGGCACTTGGACTATCTAGGTTAACTAGCGGGCACTTGGACTATCTAGGTTAATTAGCGGGCACTTGTACAATGCAGGTTCCCTAGCGGGCACTTTGACTATGTAGGTTCCCTAGCGGGCACTAGGACTATATAGATTCCCTACGGGCACTTGGACTATCTAGGTTCCCAAACGGGCACTTGGAATATGTATGTTTCCTATCGGGCACTTGGACTATGTAGGTTCCTCAGCGGCCACTTGGACTTTGTAGGTTCCCTATCGGGCATTGGACTATGTAGGTTAACTAGCAGGACCTTGGACTATCTAGGTTACCTAGTGGGCACTTGGACTATGTAGGTTAACTATCGGACACTTGGACAATCTAGGTTACCTAGCGGGCACTTGAACTATGTACATACACTAGCGGGCACTTGGAATATCTAGGTTACCTAGCGGGCACTTGGACTATCTAGATTAACTAGAGGGCCCTTGGACTATGTAGGTTAACTATCGGGCACTTGGCTTATCTAGGTTAACTAGCGGGCACTTAGACGATCTAGGTTAACTAGCGGGCACTTGGACTATCTAGGTTAACTAGCGGGCACTTGGACTATCTCGATTAACTAACGGGCCCTTGGACTATCTAGGTTTACCAGCGGGCACTTGGACAATCTAGGTTAACTAGCGGGCACTTGGACTATGTAGTTTCCCTAGCGGGCATTTGGATTATTTAGGTTACCTAGTGGGCACTTGGATTATGTAGGTTACCTAGCGGGCACTTGGACTATGTACGTCCCCTAGCGGGCACTTGGACTATCTAGGTTAACCAGAGGACCCTTGGACTATGTAGGTTAACTAGCGGGCACTTGGATTATCTAGGTTAACTAGCGAGCACTTAGACAATCTAGGTTATCTAATGGGCATTTTGACTATGTAGGTTCCCTAGCGGGCCCTTGGACTATGTAAGTTCCCTAGAGGGCACTTGGAATATGTGGGTTCCCTAGCGGGCATTTGGACTATCTAGGTTACCTAACGGGCACTTGGACTATGTGGGTTCCCTAGCGGGCATTTGGACTATCTAGGTTACCTAGCGGGCACTTGGAGTATGTAGGTTAACTAGGGGACATTTGGACTATCTAGGTTACCTAGCGGGCATTTGAACTATTAGGGTCCCTAGCGGGCATTTGGAGTATATTGGTTACCAAGCGTGCACTTGGACAATGTAGGTTAACGAACGGGCACTTGTACTATGTAGGTAACCTAGTGGTCACTTGAACTGTCTAGGTTAACTAGCGGGCACTTGGACTATGTAGTTTCCCTAGCGGGCATTTGGATTATTTAGGTTACCTAGTGGTCACTTGGACTATGTCGGTTACCTAGCGGGCACTTGGACTATGTACGTCCCCTAGCGGGCAATTGGACTATCTAGGTTAACTAGAGGGCCCTTGGACTATGTAGGTTAACTAGCGGGCACTTGGATTATCTAGGTTAACTAGCGGGCACTTAGACAATCTAGGTTAACTAACGGGCACTTTGACTATGTAGGTTCCCTAGCGGGCCCTTGGACTAAGTAAGTTCCCTAGCGGGCACTTGGACTATGTGGGTTCCCTACCGGGCATTTGGACTATCTAGGTTACCTAATGGGCACTTGGACTATGTGGGTTCTCTAGCGGGCATTTGGACTATCTAGGTTACCTAGCGGGCACTTGGACTATGGACGTTCCCTAGCGGGAACTTGGACAATCTAGGTTACCTAGCGGGCACTTGGACTATGTACGTTACCTAGCGGGCACTTGGACTATATACGTCCCCTAGCGGGCAATTGGACTATCTAGGTTAACTAGAGGGCCCTTGGACTATGTAGGTTAACTAGCGGGCACTTGGATTATCTAGGTTAACTAGCGGGCACTTAGACAATCTAGGTTAACTAACGGGCACTTTGACTATGTAGGTTCCCTAGCGGGCCCTTGGACTAAGTAAGTTCCCTAGCGGGCACTTGGACTATGTGGGTTCCCTACCGGGCATTTGGACTATGTGGGTTCCCTAGCGGGCATTTGGACTATCTAGGTTACCTAGCGGGCACTTGGACTATGTACGTTCCCTAGCGGGCACTTGGACTATCTAGGTTACCTAGCGGGCACTTGGACTATGTACGATACCTAGCGGGCACTTGGACTATGTACGTTTCCTAGCGGGTACTTGGACTATCTATGTTAACTAGCGGGCACTTGGTCTGTCTAGGTTAACTAGCGAGCACTTGGACTATCTAGGTTAACTAGCGGTCATTTGGACTATTAGAGTCCCTAGCGGGCATTTGGAGTATATTGGTTACCTAGCGGGCACTTGGACTATGTAGGTTAACGAACGGGCACTTGGACTATGTAGGTAACCTAGTGGTCACTTGAACTGTCTAGGTTACCTAGCGGGCACTTGGAGTATGTAGGTTAACTAGGGGACACTTGGACTATCTAGGTTAACTAGCGGGCCCTTGGACTATGTCGGTTAACTAGCGGGCCCTTGGACTATGTAGGTTAACTAGCGGGCATTTGGACGATCTAGGTTAACTAGCGAGTACTTGGACTATGTAGGTTAACTAGCGGGCCCTTGGACTTTGTTGATTAACTAGCGGCACTTGGACTATCTATGTTAAGTAGCGGGCCCTTGGACTATGTAGGTTAACTATCGGGCCCTTGGACTATGTAGGTTAACTAGCGGGCCCTTTGACTATGTTGATTAACTAGCGGCACTTGGACTATCTATGTTAAGTAGCGGGCCCTAGGACTATGTAGGTTAACTAGCGGGCCCTTGGACTATGTAGGTTAACTAGCGGGCCCTTGGACTATGTTGATTAACTAGTGGCACTTGGACTATCTATGTTAAGTAGCGGGCCCTTGGACTATGTAGATTCCCTAGCGGGCACTTGGACTATGTATGTTCCAGAGCGGGCACTTGGACTATGTAGGTTCCCTAGCGGGCACTTGTACTATTTAGGTCAACCAGCGGACTCTTGGACGATCTAGGTTAACTGGCGGGTAGTTGGACTATGTAGGTTAACTAGCGGGCCCTTGAACTATGTAGATTAACTAGCGGCACTTGGACTATCTACGTTAACTAGCGGGCCCTTGGACTATGTAGATTCCCTAGCGGGCACATGGACTACGTAGGTTCCCTAGCGGGCACATAGACTCTGTATGTTCCCTAGCGGGCACTTGGACTATATATGTTCCTTACGGACACTTGAACTATGTAAGTTAACTAGCGGGCACTTGGACTATGTGGGTTAACTAGCGGGCCCTTAGACTATGTAGGTTACCTAGCGGGCACTTGGACTATGTAGGTTAACTAGCGGAACTTGGACTTTCTACGTTAACTAGCGGGCCCTTGGACTATGTAGGTTCCCTAGCGGGCACTTAGACTCTATATGTTCCCTAACGGGCACTTGGACTACATATGTTCCTTACGGACACTTGAACTATGTAAGTTAACTAGCGGGCACTTGGACTATGTAGGTTAACTAGCGGGCACTTGCACTATCTAGGTTACCTAGCGGGCACGTGGACTATCTATGTTAACTAGCGGGCACTTGGACTTGTAGGTTAACTAGGGGACACTTGCACTATATAGGTTACCTAGCGGCACTTGGACTATCTAGGTTAACAAGCGGGCACTTGGACTATCTGGGTTAACTAGCGTGCACTTGGACTATGTAGGTTCCTTAGCGGGCACTTGGACTATCTAGTTTACCTAGCGGGCACTTGGACTATGTAGGTTAACTAGCGGGCCCTTGGACTATCTAGGTTACCTAACGGGCACTTGGACTATCTTGGTTTCTTAGCGGGCACTTGGACAATATAGGTTACTTAGCGGGCACTTGGACTTTGTAGGTTACCTAGCGGACACTTGCACTATCTACGTTACCTAGCGGGCACTTGGACTATGTAGGTTAATTAGCGGGCACTTGGTCTATCTAGGTTAGCTAGCTGACCTTGGACTATGTAGATTAACTATCGGGCACTTCGACTATCTAGGTTAACTAGCGGGCACTTGGACTATCTAGGTTAACTAGCGGGCACTTGCACAATGCAGGTTCCCTAGCGGGCACTTGGACTATGTGGGTTCCCTAGCGGGCATTTGGACTATCTAGGTTACCTAGCGGGCACTTGGACTATGTACGTTCCCTAGCGGGAACTTGGACTATCTAGGTTACCTAGCGGGCACTTGGACTATGTACGATACCTAGCGGGCACTTGGACTATGTACGTTTCCTAGCGGTACTTGGACTATCTATGTTAACTAGCGGGCACTTTGACTATGTAGGTTCCCTATCGGGCACTTGGACTAGATAGGTTCCCTAGCGGGCACTTGGTCTGTCTAGGTTAATTAGCGAGCACTTGGACTATCTAGGTTAACTAGCGGTCATTTGGACTATTAGAGTCCCTAGCGGGCATTTGGAGTATATTTTTTACCTAGCGGGCACTTGGACTATGTAGGTTAACGAACGGGCACTTGGACTATGTAGGTAACCTAGTGGTCACTTGAACTGTCTAGGTTACCTAGCGGGCACTTGGAGTATGTAGGTTAACTAGGGGACACTTGGACTATCTAGGTTAACTAGCGGGCCCTTGGACGTTGTAGGTTAACTAGCGGGCCCTTGGACTATGTCGGTTAACTAGCGGGCCCTTGGACTATGTAGGTTAACTAGCGGACATTTGGACGATCTAGGTTAACTAGCGGGTACTTGGACTATGTAGGTTAACTAGCGGGCCCTTGGACTATGTTGATTAACTAGCGGCACTTGGACTATCTATGTTAAGTAGCGGGCCCTTGGACTATGTAGGTTAACTAGCGGGCACTTGGACTATGTAGGTTCCCTAGCAGGCACTTGGACTATGTAGGTTCCCTAGCGGGCACTTGTACTATTTAGGTAAACCAGCGGACAGTTGGACGATCTAGGTTAACTAACGCGTAGTTGGACTATGTAGGTTAACTAGCGGGCCCTTGGACGTTGTAGGTTAACTAGCGGGCACTTTGACTATGTAGGTTCCCTATCGGGCACTTGGACTAGATAGGTTCCCTAGCGGGCACTTGGTCTGTCTAGGTTAACTAGCGGGCACTTGGACTATGTAGGTTAACTAGCGGGCCCTTAGACTATGTAGGTTACCTAGCGGGCACTTGGACTATGTAGATTAACTAGCGGGCCCTTGGACTATGTAGGTTAACTAGCGGGCACTTGGACTATCTAGGTTAACGAACGTGCACTTGGACTATGTAGGTAACCTAGCGGGCACTTGGACTGTCTAGGTTAACTAGCGGTCATTTGGATTATTAGGGTCCCTAGCGGGCATTTGGAGTATATTGGTAACCTAGCGGGCACTTGGACTATGTAGGTTACCCGCGGGCACTTGGACTATCTAGGTTAACGAACGTGCACTTGGACTATGTAGGTAACCTAGCGGGCACTTGGATTGTCTAGGTTACCTAGCAGGCACTTGGCCTATCTACGTTAACCAACGGGCACTTGGACTATGTAGGTTAACTAGCGGGCACTTGGATGATCAAGGTTGACTAGCGGGCACTTGGACTATCTAGGTTAATTAGCGGGCACTTGGACTATGTAGTTTCCCTCGCGGGCATTTGGATTATTTAGGTTACCTAGTGGGCACTTGGACTATGTAGGTTACCTAGCGGGCACTTGGACTATGTACGTCCCCTAGCGGGCACTTGGACTATCTAGGTTAACTAGAGGGCCCTTGGACTATGTAGGTTAACTAGCGGGCACTTGGACTATGTAGGTAACCTAGTGGTCACTTGAACTGTCTAGGTTACCTAGCGGGAACTTGGAGTATGTAGGTTAACTAGGGGACACTTGGACTATCTAGGTTAACTAGAGTGCCCTTGGACGTTGTAGGTTAACTAGCGGGCCCTTGGACTATGTAGATTAACTAGCGGGCCCTTGGACTATGTAGGTTAACTAGCGGGCACTTGGACGATCTAGGTTAACTAGCGGGTACTTGGACTATGTAGGTTAACTAGCGGGCCCTTGGACTATGTTGATTAACTAGCGGCACTTGGACTATCTATGTTAAGTAGCGGGCCCTTGGACTATGTAGGTTAACTAGCGGGCCCTTGGACTATGTAGGTTAACTAGCGGGCCCTTGGACTATGTTGATTAACTAGCGGCACTTGGACTATCTATGTTAAGTAGCGGGCCTTTGGACTATGTAGGTTAACTAGCGGGCCCTTGGACTATGTAGGTTAACTAGGGGGCCCTTGAACTATGTAGATTAACTAGCGGCACTTGGGCTATCTATGTTAAGTAGCGGGCCCTTGGACTATGTAGATTCCCTAGCAGGCACTTGGACTATGTATTTTCCAGAGCGGGCACTTGGACTATGTAGGTTCCCTAGCGGGCACTTGGACTATATATGTTCCTTACGGACACTTGAACTATGTAAGTTACCTAGCGGGCACTTGGACTATCTATGTTAACTAGCGGGCACTTGGACTTGTAGGTTAACTAGGGGACACTTGCACTATATAGGTTACCTAGCGGCACTTGGACTATCTAGGTTAACAAGCGGGCACTTGGACTATGTAGGTTAACTAGCAGGCCCGTGGACTATCTAGGTTACCTAACGGGCACTTGGACTATCTTGGTTTCTTAGCGGGCACTTGGACAATATAGGTTACTTAGCGGGCACTTGGATTTTGTAGGTTAACTAGCGGACACTTGCATTATCTATGTTACCTAGCGGGCACTTGGACTATGTAGGTTAATTAGCGGGCACTTGGTCTATCTAGGTTAGCTAGCTGACCTTGGACTATGTAGATTAACTATCGGGCACTTCGACTATCTAGGTTAACTAGCGGGCACTTGGACTATCTAGGTTAACTAGCGGGCACTTGCACAATGCAGGTTCCCTAGCGGGCACTTGGACTATATAGGTTCCCTACGGGCACTTGGACTATCTAGGTTCCCTAAAGGGCCCTTGGTCTATGTAGGTTACCAGCGGGCACTTGGACTATCTAGGTTAACGAACGTGCACTTGGCCTATGTAGGTAACCTAGCGGGCACTTGGACTGTCTAGGTTACCTAGCAGGCACTTGGCCTATCTACGTTAACCAACGGGCACTTGGACTATGTAGGTTAACTAGCGGGCACTTGGATGATAAAGGTTAACTAGTGGGCACTTGGACTATCTAGGTTAATTAGCGGGCACTTGTACAATGTAGGTTCCCTCGCGGGCACTTTGACTATGTAGGTTCCCTAGCGGGCACTTGGACTATATAGATTCCCTACGGGCACTTGGACTATCTAGGTTCCCTAACGGGCACTTGGAATATGTATGTTTCCTATCGGGCACTTGGACTATGTAGGTTCCTCAGCGGGCACTTGGACTTTGTAGGTTCCCTATCGGGCATTGGACTATGTAGGTTAACTAGCAGGACCTTAGACTATCTAGGTTACCTAGTGGGCACTTGGACTATGTAGGTTAACTATCGGACACTTGGACAATCTATGTTACCTAGCGGGCACTTGAACTATGTACATACCCTAGCGGGCACTTGGAATATCTAGGTTACCTAGTGGGCACTTGGTCTATCTAGGTTAACTAGAGGGCCCTTGGACTATGTAGGTTAACTAGCGGGCACTTGGATTATCTAGGTTAACTAGCGGGCACTTAGACGATCTAGGTTAACTAGGGGGCACTTGGACTATCTAGGTTAACTAACGGGCACTTGGACTATCTCGATTAACTAACGGGCCCTTGGACTATCTAGGTTTAACAGCGAGCACTTGGACTATCTAGGTTAACTAGCGGGCACTTGGACTATGTAGTTTCCCTAGCGGGCATTTGGATTATTTAGGTTACCTAGTGGGCACTTGGACTATGTAGGTTACCTAGCGGGCACTTGGACTATCTAGGTTAACTAGAGGGCCCTTGGACTATGTAGGTTAACTAGCGGGCACTTGGATTATCTAGGTTAACTAGCGGGCACTTAGACAATCTAGGTTAACTAATGGGCACTTTGACTATGTAGGTTCCCTAGTGGGCCCTTGGACTATGTAAGTTCCCTAGAGGGCACTTGGACTATGTGGGTTCCCTAGCGGGCATTTGGACTATCTAGGTTTCCTAATGGGCACTTGGACTATGTGGGTTCCCTAGCGGGCATTTAGACTATCTAGGTTACCTAGCGGGCACTTGGAGTATGTAGGTTAACTAGGGGACATTTGGCCTATCTAGGTTACCTAGCGGGCATTTGAACTATTAGGGTCCCTAGCGGGCATTTGGAGTATATTGGTTACCTAGCGGGCACTTGGACTATGTAGGTTAACGAACGGGCACGTCGACTATGTAGGTAACCTAGTGGTCACTTGAACTGTCTAGGTTAACTAGCGGGAACTTGGACTATGTAATTTCCCTAGCGGGCATTTGGATTATTTAGGTTACCTAGTGGTCACTTGGACTATGTAGGTTACCTAGCGGGCACTTGGCCTATGTACGTCCCCTAGCGGGCAATTGGAATATCTAGGTTAACTAGAGGGCCCTTGGACTATGAAGGTTAACTAGCGGGCACTTGGATTATCTAGGTTAACTAGCGGGCACTTAGACGATCTAGTTTAACTAGCGGGCACTTGGACTATCTAGGTTAACTAACGGGCACTTGGACTATCTCGATTAACTAACGGGCCCTTGGACTATCTAGGTTTAACAGCGAGCACTTGGACTATCTAGGTTAACTAGCGGGCACTTGGACTATGTAGTTTCCCTAACGGGCATTTGGATTATTTAGGTTACCTAGTGGGCACTTGGACTATGTAGGTTACCTAGCGGGCACTTGGACTATGTACGTCCCCTAGCGGGCACTTGGACTATCTAGGTTAACTAGAGGGCCCTTGGACTATGTAGGTTAACTAGCGGGCACTTGGATTATCTAGGTTAACTAGCGGGCACTTAGACAATCTAGGTTAACTAATGGGCACTTTGACTATGTAGGTTCCCTAGCGGGCCCTTGGACTATGTAAGTTCCCTAGAGGGCACTTGGACTATGTGGGTTCCCTAGCGGGCATTTGGACTATCTAGGTTACCTAACGGGCACTTGGACTATGTGGGTTCCCTAGCGGGCATTTGGACTATCTAGGTTACCTAGCGGGCACTTGGAGTATGTAGGTTAACTAGGGGACATTTGGCCTATCTACGTTACCTAGCGGGCATTTGAACTATTAGGGTCCCTAGCGGGCATTTGGACTATGTAGGTTAACGAACGGGCACTTGGACTATGTAGGTAACCTAGTGGTCACTTGAACTGTCTAGGTTAACTAGCGGGCACTTGGACTATGTAATTTCCCTAGCGGGCATTTGGATTATTTAGGTTACCTAGTGGTCACTTGGACTATGTAGGTTACCTAGCGGGCACTTGGACTATGTACGTCCCCTAGCGGGCAATTGGAATATCTAGGTTAACTAGAGGGCCCTTGGACTATGAAGGTTAACTTGCGGGCACTTGGATTATCTAGGTTAACTAGCGGGCACTTAGACAATCTAGGTTAACTAACGGGCACTTTGACTATGTAGGTTCCCTAGCGGGCCCTTGGACTATGTAAGTTCCCTAGCGGGCACTTGGACTATGTGGGTTCCCTAGCGGGCATTTGGACTATCTAGGTTACCTAACGGGCACTTGGACTATGTGGGTTCCCTAGCGGGCATTTGGACTATATAGGTTACCTAGCGGGCACTTGGACTATGTACGTTCCCTAGCGGGCACTTGGACTCTCTAGGTTACCTAGCGGGCACTTGGACTATGTAGGTTCCCTATCGGGCACTTGGACTAGATAGGTTCCCTAGCGGGCACTTGGTCTATCTAGGTTTACTATCGAGCACTTGGACTATCTAGGTTAACTAGCGGGCATTTGGACTATTAGGGTCCCTAGCGGGCATTTGGAGTATATTGGTTACCCTAGCGGGCACTTGGACTCTGTAGGTTAACGAACAGGCACTTGGACTATGTAGGTAACCTAGTGGTCACTTGAAATGTCTAGGTTACCTAGCGGGCACTTGGAGTATGTAGGTTAACTAGGGGGCACTTGGACTTTGTAGGTTAACTAGCGGGCCCTTGGACTATGTAGGTTAACTAGCGGGCCCTTGGACTATGTAGGTTAACTAGCGGGCACTTGGACGATCTAGGTTAACTAGCGGGTACTTGGACTATGTAGGTTAACTAGGGGGCCCTTGGACTATGTTGATTAACTAGCGGCACTTGGACTATCTATGTTAAGTAGCGGGCCGTTGGACTATGTAGGTTAACTAGCGGGCCCTTGGACTATGTAGGTTAACTAGCGGGCCCTTGGACTATGTTGATTAACTAGCGGCACTTCGACTATCTATGTTAAGTAGCGGGCCCTTGGACTATGTAGGTTAACTAGCGGGCCCTTGGATTATGGAGGTTAACTAGCGGGCCCTTGGACTATGTTGATTAACTAGTGGCACTTGGACTATCTATGTTAAGTAGCGGGCCCTTGGACTATGTAGATTCCCTAGCGGGCACTTGGACTATGTATGTTCCAGAGCTGGCACTTGGACTATATAGGTTCCCTAGCAGGCACTTGGACTATGTAGGTTCCCTAGCGGGCACTTGTACTAAGTAAGTTAACTAGCGGACAGTTGGACGATCTAGGTTAACTAGCGCGTAGTTGGACTATGTAGGTTAACTAGCGGGCCCTTGAACTATATAGATTAACTAGCGGCACTTAGACTATCTACGTTAACTAGCGGGCCCTTGGACTATGTAGGTTAACTAGCGGGCCCTTAGACTATCTAGGTTACCTAGCGGGCACTTGGACTATGTAGGTTAACTACCGGGCACTTGCACTATGTAGGTTACCTAGCGGGCAATTGGACTATGTACGTTCCCTAGCGGGCACTTGGACTATCTATGTTAACTAGCGGGCACTTGGACTATGTAGGTTAACTAGGGTACACTTGCACTATGTAGGTTACCTCGCGGCACTTGGACTATGTAGGTTAACTAGCGGGCACTTGGACTATCTGGGTTAACCAGCGGGCCCTTGGACTATCTCGGTTTACTAGCGGGCATTTAGACTATCTAGGTTAACTAGCGGGCACTTGGACTATGTAGTTTCCCAGCGGGCATTTGGATTATTTAGGTTACCTAGTGGGCACTTGGACTTTGTAGGTTACCTAGCGGGCAGTTGGACTATGTAGGTTAACTAGAAGGCACTTGGACTATCAAGGTTACCTAGCGGGCCCTTGGACTATTAGGTTACCAGCAGGCACTTGGACTATCTAGGTTAACGAACGTGCACTTGGACTATGTAGGTAACCTAGCGGGCACTTGGACTGTCTAGGTTACCTAGCAGGCACTTGGCCTAGCTACGTTAACCAACGGGCACTTGGACTATGTAGGTTAACTAGCGGGCACTTGGATGATCAAGGTTAACTAGCGGGCATATGGACTATATAGGTTAACTAGCGTACACTTGGACTATCTAGGTAAATTAGCGGGCACTTGTACTATGCAGGTTCCCTAGCGGGCCCATTGAATATGTAGGTTCCCTAGCGGGCACTTGGACTATATAGGTTCCCTACGGGCACTTGGACTTTGTAGGTTCCCTATCCGGCATGGACAATGTAGGTTAACTAGCAGGACCTTGGACTATCTAGGTTACCTAGCGGGCACTTGGACTATGTAGGTTAACTAGCGGACACTTGGACAATCTTCGTTGCCTAGCGGGCACTTGAACTATGTACATACCCTAGCGGGCACTTGGACTATCTAGGTTACCTAGCGGGCACTTGGACTATCTAGGTTAACTAGAGGGACCTTGGACTACGTAGGTTAACTAGAGGGCACTTGGATTATCTAGGTTAACTAGCGGGCACTTAGACGATCTAGGTTAACTAGCGGGCACTTGGACTATCTAGGTTAACTAGCGGGCCCTTGGACTATGTAGTTTCCCTAGCGGGCGTTTGGATTATTTAGGTTACCTAGTGGGCACTTGGACTATGTAGGTTACCTAGCGGGCACTTGGACTATGTACGTCCCCTAGCGGGCACTTGGACTATCTAGGTTAACTAGAGGGCCATTGGACGTTGTAGGTTAACTAGCGAGCCCTTGGACTATGTAGGTTGACTAGCGGCCCCTTGGACTATGTAGGTTAACTAGCGGGCACTTGGACGATCTAGGTTAACTAGCGGGTACTTGGACTATGTAGGTTAACTAGCGGGCCCTTGGACTATGTTGATTAACTAGCGGCACTTGGACTATGTATGTTAAGTAGCGGGCCCTTGGACTATTTAGGTTAACTAATGGGCCCTTGGACTATGTAGGTTAACTAGCGGGCCCTTGGACTATGTTGATTAACTACCGTGCACTTGCACTATCTAGGTTACCTAGCGGGCACTTGGACTATGTAAGTTCCCTAGCGGGCACTTGGACTATCTATGTTAACTAGTGGGCACTTGGTCTATGTAGGTTAACTAGGGGACACTTGCACTATGTAGGTTACCTAGCGGCACTTGAACTACCTAGGTTAACTAGCGGGCACTTGGACTATCTGGGTTAACTAGCGGGCCCTTGGTCTATCTAGGTTAACTAGCGGGCACTTGGACTATGTAGTTTCCCTAGCGGGCATTTGGATTATTTATGTTACCTAGTGGGCACTTGGACTTTGTAGGTTACCTGGCGGGCACTTGGACTATATAGGTTAACTAGAAGGCACTTGGACTATCAAGGTTACCTAGCGGGCCCTTGGACTATATAGGTTACCAGCGGCCACTTGGACTATCTAGGTTAACGAACGTGCACTTGGACTATGTAGGTAACCTAGCGGGCACTTGGACTGTCTAGGTTACCTAGCAGGCACATGGCCTAGCTACGTTAACAAACGGGCACTTGGACTATGTAGGTTAACTAGCGGGCACTTGGATGATCAAGGTTAACTAGCGGGCACTTGGACTATCTAGGTTAACTAGCGGGCACTTGGACTATCTAGATTAATTAGTGGGCACTTGTACAATGCAGGATCCCTAGCGGGCACTTTGACTATGTAGGTTCCCTAGCGGGCACTTGGACTATATAGGTTAACTAGCGGGCACTTGGACTATCTAGGTTCCCTAACGGGCACTTGGAATATGTGTGTTTCCTATCGGGCACTTGGACTATGTAAGTTCCTCAGCGGGCACTTGGATTTTTGTAGGTTCCCTATCGGGCATTGGACTATGTAGGTGAACTAGCAGGATCTTGGATTATCTAGGTTACCTAGCGGGCACTTGGACTATGTAGGTTAACTATCGGACACTTGGACTATGTAGGTAACCTAGCGGGCACTTGGACTGTCTAGGTTACCTAGCAGGCACTTGGCCTAGCTACGTTAACCAACGGGCACTTGGACTATGTAGGTTAACTAGCGGGCACTTGGATGATCAAGGTTAACTAGCGGGCACTTGGGCTATCTAGGTTAACTAGCGGGCACTTGGACTATCTAGGTTAATTAGTGAGCACTTGTACAATGCAGGATCCCTAGCGGGCACTTTGACTATGTAGGTTCCCTAGCGGGCACTTGGACTATATAGGTTCCCTACGGGCACTTGGACTATCTAGGTTCCCTAACGGGCACTTGGAATATGTATGTTTCCTATCGGGCACTTGGACTATGTAGGTTCCTCAGCGGGCACTTGGATTTTTGTAGGTTCCCTATCGGGCATTGGACTATGTAGGTGAACTAGCAGGACCTTGGACTATCTAGGTTACCTAGCGGGCACTTGGACTATGTAGGTTAACTATTGGACACTTGGACAATCTAGGTTACCTAGCGAGCACTTGAACTATGTACATACCCTAGCGGGCACTTGGACTATCTAGGTTACCTAGCGGGCACTTGGACTATGTAGGTTAACTAGAGGGCCCTTGGACTATGTAGGTTAACTAGCGGGCACTTGGATTATCTAGATTAACTAGTGGGCACTTAGACAATCTAGGTTAACAAACGGGCACTTTGACTATGTAGGTTCCCTAACGGGCCCTTGGACTATGTAAGTTCCCTAGCGGGCACTTGGACTATGTGGGTTCCCTAGCGGGCATTTGGACTATCTAGGTTACCTAACGGGCACTTGGACTATGTGGGTTCCCTAGCGGGCATTTGGACTATCTAGGTTACCTAGCGGGCACTTGGACTATGTATGTTCCCTAGCGGGCACTTGGACTATCTACGTTACATAGCGGGCACTTGGACTATGTACGATACCTAGCGGGCACTTGGACTATGTACGTTTCCTAGCGGGTACTTGGACTATCTATGTTAACTAGCGGGCACTTGGACTATGTAGGTTCTCTATCGGGCACTTGGACTAGATAGGTTCCCTAGCGGGCACTTGGTCTATCTAGGTTAACTAGCGAGCACTTGGACTATCTAGGTTAACTAGCGGGCATTTGGACTATTAGGGTCCCTAGCGGGCATTTGGAGTATATTGGTTACCTAGCGGGCACTTGGACTATGTAGGTTAACGAACGGGCACTTGGATTATGTTTGTAACCTAGTGTTCACTTGAACTGTCTAGGTTACCTAGCGGGCACTTGGAGTATGTAGGTTAACTACGGGGCACTTGGACTATCTAGGTTAACTAGCGGGCCCTTGGACGTTGTAGGTTAACTAGCGGGCCCTTGGACTATGTAGGTTAACTAGCGGGCCCTTGGACTATGTAGGTTAACTAGCGGGCACTTGGACGATCTAGGTTAACTAGCGGGTACTTGGACTATGTAGGTTAACTAGCGGGCCCTTGGACTATGTTGATTAACTAGCGGCACTTGGACTATCTATGTAAAGTAGCGGGCTTTTGGACTATGTAGATTCCCTAGCGGGCACTTGGACTATGTATATTCCAGAGCGGGCACTTGGTCTATGTAGGTTCCCTAGCAGGCACTTGGACTATGTAGGTTCCCTCCGGGCACTTGTACTATGTAGGTTAACTAGCAGACAGTTGAACGTTCTAGGTTAACTAGCGGGTAGTTGGACTATGTAGGTTAACTAGCGGGCCCTTGAACTATGTAGATTAACTAGCGGCACTTGGACTATCTACGTAAACTAGCGGGCCCTTGGACTATGTAGATTCCCTAGCGGACACTTGGACTACGTAGGTTCCCTAGCGGGCACTTAGACTCTGTATGTTCCCTTGCGGGCACTTGGACTATATATGTTCCTTACGGACACTTGAACTATGTAAGTTAACTACCGGGCACTTGGACTATGTAGGTTAACTAGCGGGCACTTGGACTATCTGGGTTAACTAGCGGGCCCTTGGACTATCTAGGTTAACTAGCGGGCACTTGGACGATGTAGTTTCCCTAGCGGGCATTTGGATTATTTAGGTTACCTAGTGGGCACTTGGACTTTGTAGGTTACCTAGCGGGCACTTGGACTATGTAGGTTAACTAGAAGGCACTTGGACTATCAAGGTTACCTAGCGGGCCCTTGGACTATGTAGGTTACCAGCGGCCACTTGGACTATCTAGGTTAACGAACGTGCACTTGGACTATGTAGGTAACCTAGCGGGCACTTGGACTGTCTAGGTTACCTAGCAGGCACTTGGCCTATCTACGTTAACCAACGGGCACTTGGACTATGTAGGTTAACTAGTGGGCACTTGGATGATAAAGGTTAACTAGCGGGTACTTGGACTATCTAGGTTAACTAGCGGGCACTTGTACTATCTAGGTTAATTAGTGGGCACTTGTACAATGCAGGATCCCTAGCTGGCACTTTGACTATGTAGCTTCCCTAGCGGGCACTTAGATTATCTAGGTTCCCTACGGGCACTTGGAATATGTATGTTTCCTATCGGGCACTTGGACTATGTTGGTTCCTCAGCGGGCACTTGGACTTTGTAGGTTCCCTATCGGGCATTGGACTATGTAGGTTAACTAGCAGGACCTTGGACTATCTAGGTTACCTAGCGGGCACTTGGACTATGTAGGTTAACTATCGGACACTTGGACAATCTAGGTTACCTAGCGAGCACTTGAACTATTTACATACCCTAGCGGGCACTTGGACTATCTAGGTTACCTAGCGGGCACTTGGACTATGTAGGTTAACTAGAGGGCCCTTGGACTATGTAGGTTAACTAGCGGGCACTTGGACTATCTAGGTTAACTAGAGGGCCCTTGGACTATGTAGGTTAACTAGCGGGCACTTGGATTATCTACGTTAATAGTGGGCACTTAGACAATCTAGGTTAACTAACGGGCACTTTGACTATGTAGGTTCCCTAGCGGGCCCTTGGACTATGTATGTTCCCTAGCGGGCACTTGGACTATGTGGGTTCCCTACCGGGCATTAGGACTATCTAGGTTACCTAACGGGCACTTGGACTATGTGGGTTCCCTAGCGGGCATTTGGACTATCTAGGTTACCTAGCGGGCACTTGGACTATGTACGTTCCCTAGCGGGCACTTGGACTATCTACGTTACCTAGCGGGCACTTGGACTATGTACGTTACCTAGCGGGCACTTGGACTATGTACGTTACCTAGCGGGCACTTGGACTATGTAGGTTAACGAACGGGCACTTGGACTATGTAGGTAACCTAGTGGTCACTTGTACTGTCTAGGTTACCTAGCGGGCACTTGGAGAATCTAGGTTAACTAGGGGGCACTTGGACTCTCTAGGTTAACTAGCGGGCCCTTGGACGTTGTAGGTTAACTAGCGGGCCCTTGGACTATGTAGGTTAACTAGCGGGCTTTGGACTATGTAGGTTAACTAGCGGGCACTTGGACGATCTAGGTTAACTAGCGGGTACTTGGACTATTTAGGTTAACTAGCGGGCCCTTGGACCATGTAGGTTAACTAGCGGGCCCTTGAACTATGTAGATTAACTAGCGGCACTTGGACTATCTATGTTAACTAGCGGGCCCTTGGACTATGTAGATTCCCTAGCGGGCACTTGGACTACGTAGGTTCCCTAGCGGGCACTTAGACTCTGTATGTTCCCTAGCGGGCACTTGGACTATATATGTTCCTTACGGACACATGAACTATGTAAGTTAACTACCGGGCACTTGGACTATGTAGGTTACCTTGCGGGCACTTGGACTATGTAGGCTAACTACCGCGCACTTGCACTATCTAGGTTACCTAGCAGGCACATGGACTATGTAGGTTCCCTGGCGGGCACTTGGACTATCTATGTTAACTAGTGGGCACTTGGACTATGTAGGTTAACTAGGGGACACTTGCACTATGTAGGTTACCTAGCGGCACTTGGACTATCTAGGTTAACTAGCGGGCCCTTGGACTATCTGGGTTAACTAGCGTGCACTTGGACTATGTAGGTTACCTAGCGGGCACTTGGACTATCTAGTTTACCTAGCGGGCACTGGGACGATGTAGGTTAACTAGCGGGCCCTTGGACTATCTAGGTTACATAGCTGGAACTTGGACTATATAGGTTACCTTGCGGACACTTGGACTATGTAGGTTAACCAAAGACACTTGGACGATCTAGGTTAAATAGTGGGCCCTTAGACTATGTAGGTTAACGAACGGGCATTTGGACTATGTAGGTTACCTAGCGGGCACTTGGACTTCTAGGTTAATGAATGGGCAGTTGGACTATGTATGTTGCATAGCGGGCAATTGGATTATCTAGGTTAGGTAACGGGCACTTGGACTATCTAGGTTACCTAGCGGGCACTTGGACTTTGTAGGTTACCTAGCGGGCACTTGCACTATCTAGGTTACCTAGCGGGCACTTGGACTATGTAGGTTAATTTGCGGGCACTTGGACTATCTAGGTTAACTAGCTGACATTGTACTATGTAGGTTAACTATCAGGCACTTCGACTATCTAGGTTAACTAGCGGGCACTTGGACTATCTAGGTTAACTAGCGGGCACTTGCACAATGCAGGTTCCCTAGCGGGCACTTGGACTATATAGGTTCCCTACGGGCACTTGGACTATCTAGGTTCCCTAAAGGGCACTTGGACTATGTAGGTTCCACTGCGGGCACTTGGACTATGTAGGTTCCCTATCAGGCACTTGGACTATGTATGTTAACTAGCGGGCACTTGGATGATCAAGGTTAACTAGCGGGCACTTGGACTATCTTGGTTAACTAGCGGGCACTTGGTCTATCTAGGTTAATTAGCGGGCACTTGTACAATGCAGGTTCCCTAGCGGGCATTTGGATTAATTAGGTTACCTAGTGGGCACTTGGACTTTGTAGGTTACCTAGCGGGCACTTGGACTATGTAGGGTAACTAGAAGGCACTTGGACTATCAAGGTTACCTAGCGGGCCCTTGGACTATGTAGGTTACCAGCGGCCACTTGGACTATCTAGGTTAACGAACGTGCACTTGGACTATGTAGGTAACCTAGCGGGCACTTGGACTGTCTAGGTTACCTAGCAGGCACTTGGCCTATCTACGTTAACCAACGGGCACTTGGACTATGTAGGTTAACTAGTGGGCACTTGGATGATCAAGGTTAACTAGCGGGCACTTGGACTATCTAGGTTAACTAGCGGGCACTTGTACTATCTAGGTTAATTAGTGGGCACTTGTACAATGCAGGATCCCTAGCTGGCACTTTGACTATGTAGCTTCCCTAGCGGGCACTTAGATTATCTAGGTTCCCTACGGGCACTTGGAATATGTATGTTTCCTATCGGGCACTTGGACTATGTTGGTTCCTCAGCGGGCACTTGGACTTTGTAGGTTCCCTATCGGGCATTGGACTATGTAGGTTAACTAGCAGGACCTTGGACTATCTAGGTTACCTAGCGGGCACTTGGACTATGTAGGTTAACTATCGGACACTTGGACAATCTAGGTTACCTAGCGAGCACTTGAACTATTTACATACCCTAGCGGGCACTTGGACTATCTAGGTTACCTAGCGGGCACTTGGACTATGTAGGTTAACTAGAGGGCCCTTGGACTATGTAGGTTAACTAGCGGGCACTTGGACTATCTAGGTTAACTAGAGGGCCCTTGGACTATGTAGGTTAACTAGCGGGCACTTGGATTATCTACGTTAATAGTGGGCACTTAGACAATCTAGGTTAACTAACGGGCACTTTGACTATGTAGGTTCCCTAGCGGGCCCTTGGACTATGTATGTTCCCTAGCGGGCACTTGGACTATGTGGGTTCCCTACCGGGCATTAGGACTATCTAGGTTACCTAACGGGCACTTGGACTATGTGGGTTCCCTAGCGGGCATTTGGACTATCTAGGTTACCTAGCGGGCACTTGGACTATGTACGTTCCCTAGCGGGCACTTGGACTATCTACGTTACCTAGCGGGCACTTGGACTATGTACGTTACCTAGCGGGCACTTGGACTATGTACGTTACCTAGCGGGCACTTGGACTATGTAGGTTAACGAACGGGCACTTGGACTATGTAGGTAACCTAGTGGTCACTTGTACTGTCTAGGTTACCTAGCGGGCACTTGGAGAATCTAGGTTAACTAGGGGGCACTTGGACTCTCTAGGTTAACTAGCGGGCCCTTGGACGTTGTAGGTTAACTAGCGGGCCCTTGGACTATGTAGGTTAACTAGCGGGCTTTGGACTATGTAGGTTAACTAGCGGGCACTTGGACGATCTAGGTTAACTAGCGGGTACTTGGACTATTTAGGTTAACTAGCGGGCCCTTGGACTATGTTGATTAACTAGCTGCACTTGGACTATCTAGGTTAAGTAGCGGGCCCTTGGACTATTTAGGTTAACTAGCGGGCCCTTGGACCATGTAGGTTAACTAGCGGGCCCTTGAACTATGTAGATTAACTAGCGGCACTTGGACTATCTATGTTAACTAGCGGGCCCTTGGACTATGTAGATTCCCTAGCGGGCACTTGGACTACGTAGGTTCCCTAGCGGGCACTTAGACTCTGTATGTTCCCTAGCGGGCACTTGGACTATATATGTTCCTTACGGACACATGAACTATGTAAGTTAACTACCGGGCACTTGGACTATGTAGGTTACCTTGCGGGCACTTGGACTATGTAGGCTAACTACCGCGCACTTGCACTATCTAGGTTACCTAGCAGGCACATGGACTATGTAGGTTCCCTGGCGGGCACTTGGACTATCTATGTTAACTAGTGGGCACTTGGACTATGTAGGTTAACTAGGGGACACTTGCACTATGTAGGTTACCTAGCGGCACTTGGACTATCTAGGTTAACTAGCGGGCCCTTGGACTATCTGGGTTAACTAGCGTGCACTTGGACTATGTAGGTTACCTAGCGGGCACTTGGACTATCTAGTTTACCTAGCGGGCACTGGGACGATGTAGGTTAACTAGCGGGCCCTTGGACTATCTAGGTTACATAGCTGGAACTTGGACTATATAGGTTACCTTGCGGGCACTTGGACTATGTAGGTTAACCAAAGACACTTGGACGATCTAGGTTAAATAGTGGGCCCTTAGACTATGTAGGTTAACGAACGGGCATTTGGACTATGTAGGTTACCTAGCGGGCACTTGGACTTCTAGGTTAACGAATGGGCAGTTGGACTATGTATGTTGCATAGCGGGCAATTGGATTATCTAGGTTAGGTAACGGGCACTTGGACTATCTAGGTTACCTAGCGGGCACTTGGACTTTGTAGGTTACCTAGCGGGCACTTGCACTATCTAGGTTACCTAGCGGGCACTTGGACTATGTAGGTTAATTTGCGGGCACTTGGACTATCTAGGTTAACTAGCTGACATTGTACTATGTAGGTTAACTATCAGGCACTTCGACTATCTAGGTTAACTAGCGGGCACTTGGACTATCTAGGTTAACTAGCGGGCACTTGCACAATGCAGGTTCCCTAGCGGGCACTTGGACTATATAGGTTCCCTACGGGCACTTGGACTATCTAGGTTCCCTAAAGGGCACTTGGACTATGTAGGTTCCACTGCGGGCACTTGGACTATGTAGGTTCCCTATCAGGCACTTGGACTATGTATGTTAACTAGCGGGCACTTGGATGATCAAGGTTAACTAGCGGGCACTTGGACTATCTAGGTTAACTAGCGGGCACTTGGTCTATCTAGGTTAATTAGCGGGCACTTGTACAATGCAGGTTCCCTAGCGGGCACTTTGACTATGTAGGTTCCCTAGCGGGCACTTGGACTATATAGGTCCCCTACGGGCACTTGGACTATCCAGGTTCCCTAACGGGCACTTGGAATATGTAGGTTCCCTATCGGGCACTTGGACTATATAGGTTCCTCAGCGGGCACTTGGACTTTGTAGGTTCCCTATCGGGCATTGGACTATGTAGGTTAACTAGCAGGACCTTGGACTATCTAGGTTACCTAGCGGGCACTTGGACTATGTAGGTTAACTAGCGGACACTTAGACAATCTACATTACCTAGCGGGCACTTGAACTATGTACATACCCTAGCGGGCACTTGGACTATCTAGGTTACCTAGCGGGCACTTGGACTATCTAGGTTAACTAGAGGGCCCTTGGACTATGTAGGTTAACTAGCGGGCACTTGGATTATCTAGGTTAACTAGTGGGCACTTAGACAATCTAGGTTAACAAACGGGCATTTTGACTATGTAGGTTCCCTAACGGGCCCTTGGACTATGTAAGTTCCCTAGCGGGCACTTGAACTATGTGGGTTCCCTAGCGGGCATTTGGACTATCTAGGTTACCTAACGGGCACTTGGACTATGTGGGTTCCCTAGCGGGCATTTGGACTATCTAGGTTACCTAGCGGGCACTTGGACTATGTACGTTCCCTAGCGGGCACTTGGACTATCTACGTTACCTAGCGGGCACTTGGACTATGTACGTTACCTAGCGGGCACTTGGACTATGTACGTTACCTAGCGGGCACTTGGACTATGTAGGTTAACGAACGGGCACTTGGACTATGTAGGTAACCTAGTGGTCACTTGTACTGTCTAGGTTACCTAGCGGGCACTTGGAGAATCTAGGTTAACTAGGGGGCACTTGGACTCTCTAGGTTAACTAGCGGGCCCTTGGACGTTGTAGGTTAACTAGCGGGCCCTTGGACTATGTAGGTTAATTAGCGGGCTTTGGACTATGTAGGTTAACTAGCGGGCACTTGGACGATCTAGGTTAACTAGCGGGTACTTGGACTATTTAGGTTAACTAGCGGGCCCTTGGACTATGTTGATTAACTAGCTGCACTTGGACTATCTAGGTTAAGTAGCGGGCCCTTGGACTATTTAGGTTAACTAGCGGGCCCTTGGACCATGTAGGTTAACTAGCGGGCCCTTGAACTATGTAGATTAACTAGCGGCACTTGGACTATCTATGTTAACTAGCGGGCCCTTGGACTATGTAGATTCCCTAGCGGGCACTTGGACTACGTAGGTTCCCTAGCGGGCACTTAGACTCTGTATGTTCCCTAGCGGGCACTTGGACTATATATGTTCCTTACGGACACATGAACTATGTAAGTTAACTACCGGGCACTTGGACTATGTAGGTTACCTTGCGGGCACTTGGACTATGTAGGCTAACTACCGCGCACTTGCACTATCTAGGTTACCTAGCAGGCACATGGACTATGTAGGTTCCCTGGCGGGCACTTGGACTATCTATGTTAACTAGTGGGCACTTGGACTATGTAGGTTAACTAGGGGACACTTGCACTATGTAGGTTACCTAGCGGCACTTTGACTATCTAGGTTAACTAGCGGGCCCTTGGACTATCTGGGTTAACTAGCGTGCACTTGGACTATGTAGGTTACCTAGTGGGCACTTGGACTATCTAGTTTACCTAGCGGGCACTGGGACGATGTAGGTTAACTAGCGGGCCCTTGGACTATCTAGGTTACATAGCTGGAACTTGGACTATATAGGTTACCTTGCGGGCACTTGGACTATGTAGGTTAACCAAAGACACTTGGACGATCTAGGTTAAATAGTGGGCCCTTAGACTATGTAGGTTAACGAACGGGCATTTGGACTATGTAGGTTACCTAGCGGGCACTTGGACTTCTAGGTTAACGAATGGGCAGTTGGACTATGTATGTTGCATAGCGGGCAATTGGATTATCTAGGTTAGGTAACGGGCACTTGGACTATCTAGGTTACCTAGCGGGCACTTGGACTTTGTAGGTTACCTAGCGGGCACTTGCACTATCTAGGTTACCTAGCGGGCACTTGGACTATGTAGGTTAATTTGCGGGCACTTGGACTATCTAGGTTAACTAGCTGACATTGTACTATGTAGGTTAACTATCAGGCACTTCGACTATCTAGGTTAACTAGCGGGCACTTGGACTATCTAGGTTAACTAGCGGGCACTTGCACAATGCAGGTTCCCTAGCGGGCACTTGGACTATATAGGTTCCCTACGGGCACTTGGACTATCTAGGTTCCCTAAAGGGCACTTGGACTATGTAGGTTCCACTGCGGGCACTTGGACTATGTAGGTTCCCTATCAGGCACTTGGACTATGTATGTTAACTAGCGGGCACTTGGATGATCAAGGTTAACTAGCGGGCACTTGGACTATCTAGGTTAACTAGCGGGCACTTGGTCTATCTAGGTTAATTAGCGGGCACTTGTACAATGCAGGTTCCCTAGCGGGCACTTTGACTATGTAGATTCCCTAGCGGGCACTTGGACTATATAGGTCCCCTACGGGCACTTGGACTATCCAGGTTCCCTAACGGGCACTTGGAATATGTAGGTTCCCTATCGGGCACTTGGACTATATAGGTTCCTCAGCGGGCACTTGGACTTTGTAGGTTCCCTATCGGGCATTGGACTATGTAGGTTAACTAGCAGGACCTTGGACTATCTAGGTTACCTAGCGGGCACTTGGACTATGTAGGTTAACTAGCGGACACTTAGACAATCTACATTACCTAGCGGGCCCTTGAACTATGTACATACCCTAGCGGGCACTTGGACTATCAAGGTTACCTAGCGGGCACTTGGACTATCTAGGTTAACTAGAGGGCCCTTGGACTATGTAGGTTAACTAGCGGGCACTTGGATTATCTAGGTTAACTAGTGGGCGCTTAGACAATCTAGGTTAACAAACGGGCATTTTGACTATGTAGGTTCCCTAACGGGCCCTTGGACTATGTAAGTTCCCTAGCGGGCACTTGAACTATGTGGGTTCCCTAGCGGGCATTTGGACTATCTAGGTTACCTAACGGGCACTTGGACTATGTGGGTTCCCTAGCGGGCATTTGGACTATCTAGGTTACCTAGCGGGCACTTGGACTATGTACGTTCCCTAGCGGGCACTTGGACTATCTACGTTACCTAGCGGGCACTTGGACTATGTACGTTACCTAGCGGGCACTTGGACTATGTACGTTTCCTAGCGGGTACTTGGACTATCTATGTTAACTAGCGGGCACTTGGACTATGTAGGTTCTCTATCAGGCACTTGGACTAGATAGGTTCCTAGAGGGCACTTGGTCTATCTAGGTTAACTAGCGAGCACTTGGACTATCTAGGTTAACTAGCGGGCATTTGGACTATTAGGGTCCCTAGCGGGCATTTGGAGTATATTGGTTACCTAGCGGGCCCTTTGACTATGTAGGTTAACGAACGGGCACTTGGATTATGTAGGTAACCTAGTGGTCACTTGAACTGTCTAGGTTACCTAGCGGGCATTTGGAGTATGTAGGTTAACTAGGGGGCACTTGGACTATCTAGGTTAACTAGCGGGCCCTTGGACGTTGTAGGTTAACTAGCGGGCCCTTGGACTATGTAGGTTAACTAGCGGGCCCTTGGACTATGTAGGTTAACTAGCGGGCACTTGGACGATCTAGGTTAACTAGCGGGTACTTGGACTATGTAGGTTAACTAGCGGGCCCTTGGACTATGTTGATTAACTAGCGGCACTTGGACTATCTAGGTTAAGTAGCGGGCCCTTGGACTATTTAGGTTAACTAGCGGGCCCTTGGAATATGTAGGTTAACTAGCGGGCTCTTGGACCATGTTGATTAACTAGCGGCACTTGGACTATCTATGTTAAGTAGCGGGCGCTTGGACTATGTAGATTCCCTAGCGGGCACTTGGACTATGTATGTTCCAGAGCGGGCACTTGGACTACGTAGGTTCCCTAGCAGGCACTTGGACTATGTAATTTCCCTCCGGGCACTTGTACTATGTAGGTTAACTAGCAGACAGTTGAACGGTCTAGGTTAACTAGCGGGCACTTGGACTACGTAGGTTCCCTAGCGGGCACTTAGACTCTGTATGTTCCCTAGCGGGCACTTGGACTATATATGTTCCTTACGGACACTTGAACTATGTAAGTTAACTACCGGGCACTTGGACTATGGAGGTTAACTAGCGGGCCCTTAGACTATCTAGGTTACCTAGCGGGCACTTGGACTATGTAGGTTAACTACCGGGCACTTGCACTCTCTAGGTTACCTAGCGGGCATTTGGACTATGTACGTTCCCTAGCGGGCACTTGGACTATCTATGTTAACTAGCGGGCACTTGGACTATGTAGGTTAACTAGGGGACACTTGCACTATGTAGGTTACCTCGCGGCACTTGTACTATCTGGGTTAACTAGCGGGCCCTTGGACTATCTAGGTTTACTAGCGGGCACTTAGACTATCTAGGTTAACTAGCGGGCACTTGGACTATGTAGTTTCCCTAGCGGGCATTTGGATTATTTAGGTTACCTAGTGGGCACTTGGACTTTGTAGGTTACCTAGCGGGCAGTTGGACTATGTAGCTTAACTAGAAGGCACATGGACTATCAAGGTTACCTAGCGGGCCCTTGGACTATGTAGGTTACCAGCGGCCACTTGGACTATCTAGGTTAACGATCGTGCACTTGGACTATGTAGGTAACCTAGCGGGCACTTGGACTGTCTAGGTTACCTAGCAGGCACTTGGCCTATCTACGTTAACCAACGGGCACTTGGACTATGTAGGTTAACTAGCGGGCACTTGGATGATCAAGGTTAACTAGCGGGCACTTGGACTATCTAGGTTAATTAGTGGGCACTTGTACAATGTAGGTTCCCTAGCGGGCACTTGGACTATATAGGTTCCCTACGGGCACTTGGACTATCTAGGTTCCCTAACGGGCACTTGGAATATGTAGGTTCCCTATCGGGCACTTGAACTATATAGGTTCCTCAGCGGGCATTTGGACTTTGTAGGTTCCCTATCGGGCATTGGAGAATGTACGTTAACTAGCAGGACCTTGGACTATCTAGGTTACCTAGCGGGCACTTGGACTATGTAGGTTAACTAGAGGACACTTGTACAATCTATGTTACCTAGCGGGCAATTGAACTATGTACATACCCTAGCGGGCACTTGGATTATCTAGGTTACCTAGCAGGCACGTGGATTATCTAGGTTAACTAGAGGGACCTTGTACTACGTAGGTTAACTAGCGGGCACTTGGATTATCTAGGTTAACTAGCGGGCACTTAGACGATCTAGGTTAACCAGCGGGCACTTTGACTATCTAGGTTAACTA
The DNA here is from genome assembly GCF_050624435.1 of Tenrec ecaudatus. Lineage (NCBI taxonomy): Eukaryota > Metazoa > Chordata > Mammalia > Afrosoricida > Tenrecidae > Tenrec > Tenrec ecaudatus. Next base: position 1,223,035 of record NW_027457617.1, read on the forward strand.
GCGGGCACTTGGACTCTCTAGATTAACTATCGGGCCTTGGACTATCTAGATTTACTAGCGGGCACTTGGACTATCTAGGTTAACTTGCGGGCACATGGACTATGTAGTTTCCCTAGCGGGCATTTGGATTATTTAGGTTACCTAGTGGGCACTTGGACTATGTAGGTTACCTAGCCGGCTCTTGGACTATGTACGTCAACTAGCGGGCACTTGGACAATCTAGGTTAACTAGAGGGCCCTTGGACGTTGTAGGTTAACTAGCGGGCCCTTGGACTATGTAGGTTAACTAGCGGGCTCTTGGACTATGTAGGTTAACTAGCGGGCACTTGGACGATCTAGGTTAACTAGCGGGTACTTGGACTATGTAGGTTAACTAGCGGGCCCTTGGACTATGTTGATTAACTAGCGGCACTTGGACTATCTATGTTACGTAGCGGGCCTTTGGACTATGTAGGTTAACTAGCGGGCCCTTGGACTATGTAAGTTAACTAGCGGGCCCTTGGACTATGTTGATTAACTAGCGGCACTTGGAATATCTATGTTAAGTAGCGGGCCCTTGGACTATGTAGGTTAACTAGCGGGCCCTTGGACTATGTAGGGTAACTAGCGGGCCCTTGGATTATGTTGATTAACTAGCGGCACTTGGACTATCTATGTTAAGTAGCGGGCCCTTGGACTATGTAGATTACCTAGCGGGCACTTGGACATTGTATGTTCCAGAGCGGGAACTTGGACTATGTAGGTTCCCTAGCAGGCACTTGGACTATGTAGGTTCCCTAGCGGGCACTTGTACTATGTAGGTCAACTAGCGGACACTTGGACGATCTAGGTTAACTAGCGGGTAGTTGGACTATGTAGGTTAACTAGCGGGCCCTTGAACTATGTAGATTAACTAGCGCCACTTGGACTATCTACGTTAACTAGCGGGCCCTTGGACTATGTTGATTCCCTAGCGGGCACTTGGACTACGTAGGTTCCCTAGCGGGCACTTAGACACTGTATGTTCCCTAGCGGGCACTAGGACTATATATGTTCCTTACGGACACTTGAACTATGTACGCTAACTACCGGGCACTTGGACTATGTAGGTTAACTAGCGGGCCCTTGGACTATCTAGGTTACCTAGCGGGCACTTGGACTATGTAGGTTAACTACCATGCGCTTGCACTATCTAGGTTACCTAGCGGGTACTTGGACTATGTACGTTCCCTAGCGGGCACTTGGACTATCTATGTTAACTAGCGGGCACTTGGACTATGTAGGTTAACTAGGGGACACTTGCACTATGTAGGTTTCCTAGCGGCACTTGGACTATCTAGGTTAACTTGCGGGCACTTGGACTATCTGGGTTAACTAGCGGGCCCTTGGACTATCTAGGTTAACTAGCGGGCACTTGGACGATGTAGTTTCCCTAGCGGGCATTTGGATTATTTAGGTTACCTAGTGGGCACTTGGACTTTGTAGGTTACCTAGCGGGCACTTGGACTATGTAGGTTAACTAGAAGGCACTTGGACTATCAAGGTTACCTAGCGGGCCCTTGGACTATGTAGGTGACCAGCGGGCACTTGGACTATCTAGGTTAACGAACGTGCACTTGGACTATGTAGGTAACCTAGCGGGCACTTGGACTGTCTAGGTTACCTAGCAGGCACTTGGCCTATCTACGTTAACCAACGGGCACTTGGACTATGTAGGTTAACTAGTGGGCACTTGGATGATCAAGGTTAACTAGCGGGCACTTGGACTATCTAGGTTAACTAGCGGGCACTGACTATCTAGGTTAATTAGTGGGCACTTGTACAATGCAGGATCCCTAGCTGGCACTTTGACTATGTAGGTTCCCTAGCGGGCACTTGGACTATCTAGGTTCCCTACGGGCACTTGGACTATCTAGGTTCCCTAACGGGCACTTGGAATATGTATGTTTCCTATCGGGCACTTGGACTATGTTGGTTCCTCAGCGGGCACTTGAACTTTGTAGGTTCCCTATCGGACATTGGACTATGTAGGTTAACTAGCAGGACCTTGGACTATCTAGGTTACCTAGCGGGCACTTGGACTATGTAGGTTAACTATCGGACACTTGGACAATCTAGGTTACCTAGCGAGCACTTGAACTATGTACATACCCTAGCGGGCACTTGGACTATCCAGGTTACCTAGCGGGTACTTGGACTATGTAGGTTAACTAGAGGGCCCTTGGACTATGTAGGTTAACTAGCGGGCACTTGGACTATCTAGGTTAACTAGAGGGCCCTTGGACTATGTAGGTTAACTAGCGGGCACTTGGATTATCTACGTTAACTAGTGGGCACTTAGACAATCTAGGTTAACTAACGGGCACTTTGACTATGTAGGTTCCCTCGCGGGCCCTTGGACTATGTATGTTCCCTAGCGGGCACTTGGACTATGTGGGTTCCCTAGCGGGCATTAGTACTATCTAGGTTACCTAACGGGCACTTGGACTATGTGGGTTCCCTAGCGGGCATTTGGACTATCTAGGTTACCTAGCGGGCACTTGGACTATGTAGGTTAACGAACGGGCACTTGGACTATGTAGGTAACCTAATGGTCACTTGAACAGTCTAGGTTACCTAGCGGGCACTTGGAGAATCTAGGTTAACTAGGGGGCACTTGGACTATCTAGGTTAACTAGCGGGCCCTTGGACGTTGTAGGTTAACTAGCGGGCCCTTGGACTATGTAGGTTAACTAGCGGGCCCTTGGACTATGTAGGTTAACTAGCGGGCACTTGGACGATCTAGGTTAACTAGCGGGTACTTGGACTATTTAGGTTAACTAGCGGGTCCTTGGACTATGTTGATTAACTAGCTGCACTTGGACTATCTATGTTAAGTAGCGGGCCCTTGGACTATTTAGGTTAACTAGCGGGCCCTTGGACCATGTAGGTTAACTAGCGGGCCCTTGGACTATGTTGATTAACTAGTGGCACTTGGACTATCTATGTTAAGTAGCGGGCCCTTGGACTATGTAGATTCCCTAGGGGTTCTTGGACTATGTATGTTCCAGAGCGGGCACTTGGACTATGTAGGTTCCCTAGCAGGCACTTGGACTATGTAGGTTCCCTAGCGGGCACTTGGACTATGTAGGTTAACTAGCGGGCCCTTGAACTATGTAGATTAACTAGCGGCACTTGGACTATATATGTTAACTAGCGGGCCCTTTGACTATGTAGATTCCCTAGCGGGCACTTGGACTACGTAGGTTCCCTAGCGGGCACTTAGACTCTGTATGTTCCCTAGCGGGCACTTGGACTATATATGTTCCTTACGGACACATGAACTATGTAAGTTAACTACCGGGCACTTGGACTATGTAGGTTACCTAGCGGGCACTTGGACTATGTAGGTTAACTACCGCGCACTTGCACTATCTAGGTTACCTAGCAGGCACATGGACTATGTACGTTCCCTAGCGGGCACTTGGACTATCTATGTTAACTAGTGGGCACTTGGACTATGTAGGTTAACTAGGGGACACTTGCACTATGTAGGTTACCTAGCTGCACTTGGACTATCTAGGTTAACTAGCGGGCACTTGGACTATCTGGGTTAACTAGCGTGCACTTCGACTATGTAGGTTACCTAGCGGGCACTTGGACTATCTAGTTTACCTAGCGGGCACTGGGACGATGTAGGTTAACTAGCGGGCCCTTGGACTATCTAGGTTACATAGCTGGAACTTGGACTATATAGGTTACCTTGCGGGCACTTGGACTATGTAGGTTAACCAAAGACACTTGGACGATCTAGGTTAAATAGTGGGCCCTTAGACTATGTAGGTTAACGAACGGGCATTTGGACTATGTAGGTTACCTAGCGGGCACCTGGACTTCTAGGTTAACGAATGGGCAGTTGGACTATGTATGTTGCATAGCGGGCAATTGGATTATCTAGGTTAGGTAACGGGCACTTGGACTATCTAGGTAACCTAGCGGGCACTTGGACTTTGTAGGTTACCTAGCGGGCACTTGCACTATCTAGGTTACCTAGCGGGCACTTGGACTATGTAGGTTAATTTGCGGGCACTTGGACTATCTAGGTTAACTAGCTGACATTGTACTATGTAGGTTAACTATCAGGCACTTCGACTATCTAGGTTAACTAGCGGGCACTTGGACTATCTAGGTTAACTAGCGGGCACTTGCACAATGCAGGTTCCCTAGCGGGCACTTGGACTATATAGGTTCCCTACGGGCACTTGGACTATCTAGGTTCCCTAAAGGGCACTTGGACTATGTAGGTTCCTCTGCGGGCACTTGGACTATGTAGGTTCCCTATCAGGCACTTGGACTATGTATGTTAACTAGCGGGCACTTGGATGATCAAGGTTAACTAGCGGGCACTTGGACTATCTAGGTTAACTAGCGGGCACTTGGTCTATCTAGGTTAATTAGCGGGCACTTGTACAATGCAGGTTCCCTAGCGGGCACTTTGACTATGTAGGTTCCCTAGCGGGCACTTGGACTATATAGGTTCCCTACGGGCACTTGGACTATCCAGCTTCCCTAACGGGCACTTGGAATATGTAGGTTCCCTATCGGGCACTTGGACTATATAGGTTCCTCAGCGGGCACTTCGACTTTGTAGGTTCCCTATCGGGCATTGGACTATGTAGGTTAACTAGCAGGACCTTGGACTATCTAGGTTACCTAGCGGGCACTTGGACTATGTAGGTTAACTAGCGGACACTTAGACAATCTACATTACCTAGCGGGCACTTGACCTATGTACATACCCTAGCAGGCACTTGGACTATCTAGGTTACCTAGCGGGCACTTGGACTATCTAGGTTAACTAGAGAGCCCTTGGACTATGTAGGTTAACTAGCGGGCACGTGGATTATCTAGGTTAACTAGCGGGCACTTAGACGATCTAGGTTAACTAGCGGGCACTTGGACTATCTAGGTTAACTAGCGGGCACTTGGACTCTCTAGATTAACTAGAGGGCCCTTGGACTATCTAGGTTTACTAGCGGGCACTTGGCCTATCTAGGTTAACTAGCGGGCACTTGGACTATGTAGTTTCCCTAGCGGGCATTTGGATTATTTTGGTTACCTAGTGGGCACTTGGACTATGTAGGTTACCTAGCGGGCACTTGGATTATGTACGTCCCCTAGCGGGCACTTGGACTATCTAGGTTAACTAGAGGGCCCTTGGACGTTGTAGGTTAACTAGCGGGCCCTTGGACTATTTAGGTTCACTAGCGGGCCCTTGGACTATGTAGGTTAACTAGCGGGCACTTGGACTATCTAGGTTAACTAGAGGGCCCTTGGACGTTGTAGGTTAACTAGCGGGCCCTTGGACTATTTAGGTTCACTAGCGGGCCCTTGGACTATGTAGGTTAACTAGCGGGCACTTGGACGATCTAGGTTAACTAGCGGGTACTTGGACTATGTAGGTTAACTAGCGGGCCCTTGGACTATGTTGTTTAACTAGCGGCACTTGGACTATGTATGTTTAGTAGCGGGCCCTTGGACTATGTAGGTTAACTAGCGGGCCCTTGGACTATGTAAGTTAACTAGCGGGCCCTTGGACTATTTAGGTTCACTAGCGGGCCCTTGGACTATGTAGGTTAACTAGCGGGCACTTGGACGATCTAGGTTAACTAGCGGGCACTTGGTCTATGTAGGTTAACTAGCGGGCCCTTGGACTATGTTGATTAACTAGCAGGCACTTGGACTATCTATGTTAAGTAGCGGGCCCTTGGACTATGTAGATTCCCTAGCGGGCACTTGGACTATGTATGTTCCAGAGCGGGCACTTGGACTATGTAGGTTCCCTAGCAGGCCCTTGGACTATGTAGGTTCCCTAGCGGGCACTTGTACTATGTAGGTTAACTAGCGGACACTTGGACGATCTAGGTTAACTAGCGGGTAGAGGGACTATGTAGGTTAACTAGCGGGCCCTTGAACTATGTAGATTAACTAGCGGCACTTGGACTATCTACGTTAAGTAGCGGGCCCTTGGACTATGTAGATTCCCTAGTGGGCACTTGGACTATGAATGTTCCAGAGCGGGCACTTGGACTATGTAGGTTCCCTAGCAGGCACTTGGACTATGTAGGTTCCCTAGCAGACACTTGTACTATGTAGGTCAACTAGCGGACACTTGGACGATATAGGTTAACTAGCGGGTAGTTGGAATATGTAGGTTAACTAGTGGGCCCTTGGACTATGTAGATACCCTAGCGGGCACTTGGACTACGTAGGTTCCCTAGCGGGCACTAAGAATCTGTATGTTCCCTAGCGGGCACTTGGACTATATATGTTCCTTACGGACCCTTGAACTATGTACGTTAACTACCGGGCACTTGGACTATGTAGGTTAACTAGCGGGCCCTTAGACTATCTAGGTTACCTAGCAGGCACTTGGACTATGTACATTCCCTAGCGGGCACTTGGACTATGTATGTTAACTAGCGGGCACTTGGACTATGTTGGTTAACTAGGGGACACTTGCACTATGTAGGTTACCTAGCGGCACTTGGACTATCTTGGTTAACTAGCGGGCACGTGGACTATCTGGGTTAACTAGCGGGCACTTATACTATCTAGGTTATCTAGTGGGCACTTGGACTATGTAGTTTCCCTAGCGGGCATTTGGATTATTTAGGTTACCTAGTGGGCACTTGGACTTTGTAGGTTACCTAGCGGGCACTTGGACTATGTAGGTTAACTAGAAGGCACTTGGACTATCAAGGTTACCTAGCGGGCCCTTGGACTATGTAGGTTACCAGCGGGCACTTGGACTATCTAGGTTAACGAACGTGCACTTGGACTATGTAGGTAACCTAGCGGGCACTTGGACTGTCTAGGTTACCTAGCAGGCACTTGGCCTATCTACGTTAACCAACGGGCACTTGGACTATGTAGGTTAACTAGCGGGAACATGGATGATCAAGGTTAACTAGCGGGCACTTGGACTATCTAGGGTAATTAGCGGGCACTTGTACAATGCAGGAACCCTAGCGGGCACTTTGACTATGTAGGTTCCTTAGCGGGCACTTGGACTATATAGGTTCCCTACGGGCACTTGGACTATCTAGGTTCCCTAACGGGCACTTGGAATATGTATGTTTCCTATCGGGCACTTGGACTATGTAGGTTCCTCAGCGGGCAGTTGGACTTTGTAGGTTCCCTATCGGGCATTGGACTATGTAGGTTAACTATCGGACACTTGGACTATCTAGGTTACCTAGCGGGCACTTGAACTATGTACATACCCTAGCGGGCACTTGGACTATCTAGGTTACCTAGCGGACACTTGGACTATCTAAGTTAACTAGAGGGCCCTTGGACTATGTAGGTTAACTAGCGGGCACTTGGATTATCTAGGTTAACTAGCAGGCCGTTAGATGATCTAGGTTAACTAGCGGGCACTTGGACTATCTAGGTTAACTAGTGGGCACTTGGACTCTCTAGATTAACTAGCTGGCCCTTGGACTATGTAGGTTTACTAGCTGGCACTTGGACTATCTAGGTTAACTAGCGGGCACTTGGACTATGTAGTTTCCCTAGCGGGCATTTGGATTATTTAGGTTACCTAGTGGGCACTTGGACTATGTAGGATACCTAGCGAGCACTTGGACTATGTAGGTTAACTAGAAGGCACTTGGACTATCAAGGTTACCTAGCGGGCCCTTGGACTATGTAGGTTAACTAGAGGGCCCTTGGACTATGTAGGTTAACTAGCAGGCACTTGGATTATCTAGGTTAACTAGTGGGCACTTAGACAATCTAGGTTAACTAACGGGCACTTTGACTATGTAGGTTCCCTAGCCGGCCCTTGGACTATGTAAGTTCCCTAGCGGGCACTTGGACTATGTGGGTTTCCTAGCGGGCATTTGGACTATCTAGGTTACCTAACGGGCACTTGGACTATGTGGGTTGCCTAGCGGGCATTTGGACTATCTAGGTTACTTAGCGGGCACTTGGACTATATACGTTCCCTAGCGGGCACTTGGACTATCTAGTTTACCTAGCGAGCACTTGGACTATGTACGTTACCTAGCGGGCACTTGGACTATGTACGTTTCCTAGCGGGTACTTGGACTAACTATGTTAACTAGCGGGCACTTGGACTATGTAGTTTCCCTATCGGGCACTTGGACTAGATAGGTTCCCTAGCGGGCACTTGGTCTATCTAGGTTAACTCGCGAGCACTTGGACTAACTAGGTTAACGAGCAGGCATTTGGACTATTGGGGTCCCTAGCGGTCATTTGGAGGATATTGGTTACCTAGCGGGCCCTTGGACGTTGTACGTTAACTAGCGGGCCCTTGAACTATGTAGGTTAACTAGCGGGCCCTTGGACTATGTAAGTTAACTAGCGGGCACATGGACGATCTAGGTTAACTAGCGGGTACTTGGACTATGTAGGTTAACTAGCGGGCCCTTGGACTATGTTGATTAACTAGTGGCACTTGGACTATCTATGTTAAGTAGCGGGCCCGTGGACTATTTAGGTTAACTAGCGGGCCCTTGGACTATGTAGGTTCCCTAGCAGGCACTTGGACTATGTAGGTTCCCTAGCGGGCACTTGTACTATGTAGGTTAACTAGCGGACACTTGGACGATCTAGGTTAACTAGTGGGTAGTTGGACTATGTAGGTTAACTAGCGGGCCCTTGAACTATGTAGATTAACTAGCGGCACTTGGACTATCTACGTTAACTAGCGGGCCCTTGGACTATGTAGATTCCCTAGCGGGCACTTGGACTACGTAGGTTCCCTAGCGGGCACTTAGACTCTGTATGTTCCCTAGCGGGCACTTGGACTATATATGTTCCTTACGGACACTTGAACTATGTAAGTTAACTACTGGGCACTTGGACTATGTAGGTTACCTAGCGGGCACTTGGACTATGTAGGTTAACTACCGGGCACTTGCACTATCTAGGTTACCTAGCGGGCCCTTGGACTATGTACGTTCCCTAGCGGGCACTTGGACTATCTATGTTAACTAGCGGGCAATTGGACTATGTAGGTTAACTAGGGGACACTTGCACTATGTAGGTTACCTAGCGGCACTTGGACTATCTAGGTTAACTAGCGGGCACTTGGACTATCTGGGTTAACTAGCGTGCACTTGGACTATGTAGGTTCCTTAGCGGGCACTTGGACTATCTAGTTTACCTAGCGGGCACTTGGACGGTGTAGGTTAACTAGCGGGCCCTTGGACTATCTAGGTTACATAGCTGGAACTTGGACTATATAGGTTACCTTGCGGGCACTTGGACTATGTAGGTTAACCAAAGACACTTGGACGATCTAGGTTAAATAGTGGGCCCTTGGACAATGTAGGTTAACGAACGGGCATTTGGACTATGTAGGTTACCTAGCGGGCACTTGGACTTCTAGGTTAACGAATGGGCACTTGGACTCTGTATGTTGCATAGCGGGCATTTGGATTATCTAGGTTAGGTAACGGGTACTTGGAGTATCTAGGTTACCTTGTGGGAACTTGGACTATGTAGGTTACCTAGCGGGCACTTGGACTATCTAGGTTACCTAACAGGCACTTGGACTATCTTGGTTTCTTAGCGGGGACTTGGACTATATAGGTTACCTAGCGGGCACTTGGACTTTGTAGGTTACCTAGCGGGCACTTGCACTATCTAGGTTACCTAGTGGGCACTTGGACTATGTAGGTTACCTAGCGGGCACTTGGACTATGTACGTCCCCTAGCGGGCACATGGAATATCTAGGTTAAATAGAGGGCCCTTGGACGTTGTAGGTTAACTAGCGGGCCCTTGGACTATGTAGGTTAACTAGCGGGCACTTGGACGATCTAGGTTAATTAGCGGGCCCTTGGACTATGTTGATTAACTAGCGGCACGTGGACTATCTATGTTAAGTAGCGGGCCCTTGCCCATGTAGGTTAACTAGCGGGCCCTTGGACTATGTAAGTTAACTAGCGGGCCCTTGGATTATGTTGATTAACTAGCGGCACTTGGACTATTTATGTTAAGTAGCGGGCCCTTGGACTATGTAGGTTAACTAGCGGGCCTTTGGACTATGTAGGTTAACAAGCGGGCCCTTGGACTATGTTGATTAACTAGTGGCACTTGGACTATCTATGTTAACTAGCGGGCCCTTGGACTATGTAGATTCCCTAGCGGGCACTTGGACTATGTATGTTCCAGAGCGGGCACTTGGACTATGTAGGTTCTCTTGCAGGCACTTGGACTATGTAGGTTCCCTAGCGGGCACTTGGACTATGTAGGTTAACTATCGGACGCTTGGACGATCTAGGTTAACTAGCAGGTAGTTGGACTATGTAGTTTAACTAGCGGGCCCTTGAACTATGTAGATTAACTAGCGGCACTTGGACTATCTACGTTAAGTAGCGGGACCTAGGACTATGTAGATTCCCTAGCGGGCACTTGGACTATGTATGTTCCAGAGCGGGCACTTGGACTATGTAGGTTCTCTAGCAGGCACTTGGACTATGTAGGTTCCCTAGCGGGCACTTGTAATATGTTGGTCAACTAGCGGACACTTGGACGATCTAGGTTAACTAGCGGGTAGTTGGACTATGTAGGTTAACTAGCGGGCCCTTGGACTATGTAGATTCCCTAGCGGGCACTTGGACTACGTAGGTTCCCTAGCGGGCACTAAAACTCTGTATGTTCCCTAGCGGACACTTGGACTATATATGTTCCTTACGGACACTTGAACTATGTACGTTAACTACCGGGCACTTGGACTATGTAGGTTAACTAGCGGGCCTTTAGACTATCTAGGTTACATAGCGGGCACTTGGACTATGTAGGTTAACTACCGTGCACTTGCACTATCTAGGTTACCTAGCGGGCACTTGTACTATGTACATTCCCTAGCGGGCACTTGGACTATCTATGTTAACTAGCGGGCACTTGGACTATGTAGGTTAACTAGGGGACACTTGCACTATGTAGGTTACCTAGCGGCACTTGGACTATCTTGGTTAACTAGCGGGCACGTGGACTATCTGGGATAACTAGCGGGCCCTTGGACTATCTAGGTTTACTAGCGGGCACTTATACTATCTAGGTTAACTAGTGGGCACTTGGACTATGTAGTTTCCCTAGCGGGCATTTGGATTATTTAGGTTAACTAGTGGGCACTTGGACTTTGTAGGTTACCTGCGGGCACTTGGACTATGGAGGTTAACTAGAAGGCACTTGGATATCAAGGTTACCTAGCGGGCCCTTGGACTATGTAGGTTACCAGCGGGCACTTGGACTATCTAGGTTAACGAACGTGCACTTGGACTATGTAGGTAACCTAGCGGGCACTTGGACTGTCTAGGTTACCTAGCAGTCGCTTGGCCTATCTACGTTAACCAACGGGCACTTGGACTATGTAGGTTAACTAGCGGGAACATGGATGATCAAGGTTAACTAGCGGGCACATGGACTATCTAGGTTAACTAGCGGGCACTTGGACTATCTAGGGTAATTAGCGGGCACTTGTACAATGCAGGAACACTAGCGGGCACTTTGACTATGTAGGTTCCCTAGCGGGCACTTGGACTATATAGGTTCCCTAACGGGCACTTGGAATATGTATGTTTCCTATTGGGCACTTGGACTATGTAGGTTCCTCAGCGGGCAGTTGGACTTTGTAGGTTCCCTATCGGGCATTGGACTATGTAGGTTAACAAGCAGGACCTTGGACTATCTAGGTTACATAGCTGGCACATGGACTATGTAGGTTAACTATCGGACACTTGTACAATGTAGGTTACCTAGCGGGCACTTGAACTATGTACATACCCTAGCGGGCACTTGGACTATCTAGGTTACCTAGCGGACACTTGGACTATCTAGGTTAACTAGAGGGCCCTTGGACTATGTAGGTTAACTAGCGGGCACTTGGATTATCTAGGTTAACTAGCGGGCACTTAGATGATCTAGGTTAACTAGCGGGCACTTGGATTATCTAGGTTAACTAGTGGGCACTTGGACTCTCTAGATTAACTAGCTGGCCCTTGGACTATTTAGGTTTACTAGCGGGCACTTGGACTATCTAGGTTAACTAGCGGGCACTTGGACTATGTAGTTTCCCTAGCGGGCATTTGGATTATTTAGGTTACCTAGTGGGCACTTGAACTATGTAGGATACCTAGCGGGCACTTGGACTATGTACGTCCCCTAGCGGGCACTTGGACACTCTAGGTTAACTAGAGGGCCCTTGGACTATGTAGGTTAACTAGCAGGCACTTGGATTATCTAGGTTAACTAGTGGGCACTTAGACAATCTAGGTTAACTAACGGGCACTTTGACCATGTAGGTTCCCTAGCCGGCCCTTGGACTATGTAAGTTCCCTAGCGGGCACTTGGACTATGTGGGTACCCTAGCGGGCATTTGGACTATCTAGGTTACCTAACGGGCACTTGGACTATGTGGGTTGCCTAGCGGGCATTTGGACTATCTAGGTTGCCTTGCGGGCACTTGGACTATGTACGTTCCCTATCGGGCACTTGGACTATCTAGTTTACCTAGCGGGCACTTGGACTATGTACGTTACCTAGCGGGCACTTGGACTATGTACGTTTCCTAGCGGGTACTTGGACTATCTATGTTAACTAGCGGGCACTTGGACTATGTAGGTTCCCTATCGGGCACTTGGACTAGATAGGTTCCCTAGCGGGCACTTGGTCTATCTAGGTTAACTAGGAGCACTTGGACTATCTAGGTTAACTAGCGGGCATTTGGACTATTGGGGTCCCTAGCGAGCATTTGGAGGATATTGGTTACCTAGCGGGCACTTGGACTACGTAGGTTAACGAACGGGCACTTGTACTATGTAGGTAAACTAGTGGTCACTTGAACTGTCTAGGTTACCAACGGGCACTTGGAGTATGTAGGTTAACTAGGGGGCACTTGGACTATCTAGGTTAACTAGCGGGCCCTTGGACGTTGTAGGTTAACTAGCGGGCCCTTGGACTATGTAGGTTAACTAGCGGGCCCTTGGACTATGTAGGTTAACTAGCGGGCACTTGGACGATCTAGGTTAACTAGCGGGTACTTGTACTATGTAGGTTAACTAGCGGGCCCTTGGACTATGTTGATTAACTAGTGGCACTTGGACTATCTATGTTAAGTAGCGGGCCCTTGGACTATTTAGGTTAACTAGCGGGCCCTTGGACGTTGTAGGTTAACTAGCGGGCCCTTGGACTATGTTGATTAACTAGCGGCACTTGGACTATCTATGTTAAGTAGCGGGCCCTTGGACTATGTAGATTCCCTAGCGGGCACTTGGACTATGTATGTTCCAGAGCAGGCACTTGGACTATGTAGGTTCCCTAGCAGGCACTTGGACTATGTAGGTTCCCTAGCGGGCACTTGTACTATGTAGGTTAACTAGCGGACACTTGGACGATCTAGGTTAACTAGCGGGTAGTTGGACTATGTAGGTTAACTAGCGGGCCCTTGAACTATGTAGATTAACTAGCGGCACTTGGACTATCTACGTTAACTAGCGGGCCCTTGGACTATGTAGATTCCCTAGCGGGCACTTGGACTACGTAGGTTCCCTAGCGGGCACTTAGACTCTGTATGTTCCCTAGCGGGCACTTAGACTATATATGTTCCTTACGGACACTTGAACTATGTAAGTTAACTACCGGGCACTTGGACTATGTAGGTTACCTAGCGGGCACTTGGACTATGTAGGTTAACTACCGGGCACTTGCACTATCTAGGTTACCTAGCGGGCCCTTGGACTATGTACGTTCCCTAGCGGGCACTTGGACTATCTATGTTAACTAGCGGGCAGTTGGACTATGTAGGTTAACTAGGGGACACTTGCACTATGTAGGTTACCTAGCGGCACTTGGACTATCTAGGTTAACTAGCGTGCACTTGGACTATCTGGGTTAACTAGCGTGCACTTGGACTATGTAGGTTCCTTAGCGGGCACTTGGTCTATCTAGTTTACCTAGCGGGCACTTGGACGGTGTAGGTTAACTAGGGGGCCCTTGGACTATCTAGGTTACATAGCTGGAACTTGGACTATATAGGTTACCTTGCGGGCACTTGGACTATGTAGGTTAACCAAAGACACTTGGACGATCTAGGTTAAATAGTGGGCCCTTGGACAATGTAGGTTAACGAACGGGCATTTGGACTATGTAGGTTACCTAGCGGGTACTTGGACTTCTAGGTTAACGAATGGGCACTTGGACTATGTATGTTGCATAGCGGGCATTTGGATTATCTAGGTTAGGTAACGGGCACTTGGAGTATCTAGGTTACCTAGCGGGAACTTGGTCTATGTAGGTTACCTAGCGGGCACTTGGACTATCTAGGTTACCTAACGGGCACTTGGACTATCTTGGTTTCTTAGCGGGGACTTGGACTATATAGGTTACCTAGCGGGCACTTGGACTTTGTAGGTTACCTAGCGGGCACTTGCACTATCTAGGTTACCTAGTGGGCACTTGGACTATGTACCTTACCGAGCGGGCACATGGACTATGTACGTCCCCTAGCCGGCACTTGGACTATCTAGGTTAACTAGAGGGCCCTTGGACGTTGTAGGTTAACTAGCGGGCCCTTGGACTATGTAGGTTAAGTAGCGGGCCCTTGGACTATTTAGGTTAACTAGCGGGCCCTTGGACTATGTAGGTTAACTAGCGGGCCCTTGGACTATGTTGATTAACTAGCGGCACTTGGACTATCTAAGTTAAGTAGCGGGCCCTTGGACTATGTAGATTCCCTAGCGGGCACTTGGACTATGTATGTTCCAGAGCGGGCACTTGGACTATGTAGGTTCCCTAGCAGGCACTTGAACTATGTAGGTTCCCTAGCGGGCACTTGTACTATGTAGGTTAACTAGCGGGCACTTGGACTATCTGGGTTAACTAGCGTGCACTTGGACTATGTAGGTTACCTAGCGGGCACTTGGACTATCTAGTTTACCTAGTGGGCACTGGGACGATGTAGGTTAACTAGCGGGCCCTTGGACTATCTAGGTTACATAGCTGGAACTTGGACTATATAGGTTACCTTGCAGGCACTTGGACTATGTAGGTTAACCAAAGACACTTGGACGATCTAGGTTAAATAGTGGGCCCTGAGACTATGTAGGTTAACGAACGGGCATTTGGACTATGTAGGTTACCTAGCGGGCACTTGGATTTCTAGGTTAACGAATGGGTCCTTGGACTATGTATGTTGCATAGCGGGAAATTGGATTATCTAGGTTAGGTAACGGGCACTTGGACTATCTAGGTTACCTAGCGGGCACTTGGACTTTGTAGGTTACCTAGCGGGCACTTGCACTATCTAGGTTACCTAGCCGGCACTTGGACTATGTAGGTTAATTTGCGGGCACTTGGACTATCTAGGTTAACTAGCTTACATTGTACTATGTAGGTTAACTATCAGGCACTTCGACTATCTAGGTTAACTCGCGGGCACTTGGACTATCTAGGTTAACTAGCGGGCACTTGCACAATGCAGGTTCCCTAGCGGGCATTTGGACTATATAGGTTCCCTACGGGCACTTGGACTATCTAGGTTCCCTAAAGGGCACTTGGACTATGTAGGTTCCTCTGCCGGCACTTGGACTATGTAGGTTCCCTATCAGGCACTAGGTCTATGTATGTTAACTAGCGGGCACTTGGATGATCAAGGTTAACTAGCGGGTACTTGGACTATCTAGGTTAACTAGCGGGCACTTGGTCTATCTAGGTTAATAAGCGGGCACTTGTACAATGCAGGTTCCCTAGCGGGCACTTTGACTATGTAGGTTCCCTAGCGGGCACTTGGACTATATAGGTTCCCTACGGGCACTTGGACTATGTAGGTTCCCTATCGGGCACTTGGACTATATAGGTTCCTCAGCGGGCACTTGGACTTTGTAGGTTCCCTATCGGGCATTGGACTATATAGGTTAACTAGCAGGACCTTGGACTATCTAGGTTACCTAGCGGGCACTTGGACTATGTAGGTTAACTAGCGGACACTTGGACAATCTACGTTACCTAGCGGGCACTTGAACTATGTACATGCCCTAGCGGGCACTTGGACTATCTAGGTTACCTAGCGGGCACTTGGACTATCTAGGTTAACTAGAGGGCCCTTGGACTATGTAGGTTAACTAGCGGGCACGTGGATTATCTAGGTTAACTAGCGGACACTTAGACGATCTAGGTTAACTGGAGGGCACTTGGACTATCTAGGTTAACTAGCGGGCACTTGGACTCTCTAGATTAACTAGCGGGCCCTTGGACTATCTAGGTTTACTAGCGGGCACTTGGACTATCTAGGTTAACTAGCGGGCACTTGGACTATGTAGTTTCCCTAGCGGGCATTTGGATTATTTAGGTTACCTAGTGGGAAGTTGGACTATGTAGGTTACCTAGCGGGCACTTGGACTATGTACGTCCCCTTGCGGGCACTTGGACTATCTAGGTTAACTAGAGGGCCCTTGAACGTTGTAGGTTAACTAGCGGGCCCTTGGACTATGTAGGTTAACTAGTGGGCCCTTGGACTATGTACGTTAACTAGCAGGCACTTGGACGATCTAGGTTAACTAGCGGGTACTTGGACTATGTAGGTTAACTAGCGGGCCCTTGGACTATGTTGATTAACTAGCGGCACTTGGACTATCTATGTTAAGTTGCGGGCCCTTGGACTATGTACGTTAACTAGCAGGCACTTGGACGATCTAGGTTAACTAGCGGGTACTTGGACTATGTAGGTTAACTAGCGGGCCCTTGGACTATGTTGATTAACTAGCGGCACTTGGACTATCTATGTTAAGTAGCGGGCCCTTGGACTATGTAGATTCCCTAGCGGGCACTTGGACTATGTATGTTCCAGAGCGGGCCCTTGGACTATGTAGATTCCCTAGCGGGCACTTGGACTATGTATGTTCCAGAGCGGGCACTTGGACTATGTAGGTTCCCTAGCAGGCACTTGGACTATGTAGGTTCCCTAGCGGGCACTTGTACTAAGAAGGTTAACTAGCGGACACTTGGACGATCTAGGTTAACTAGTGGGTAGTTGGACTATGTAGGTTAACTAGCGGGCCCTCGAACTATGTAGATTAACTAGCGGCACTTGGACTATCTACGTTAAGTAGCGGGCCCTTGAACTATGTAGATTCCCTAGCGGGCACTTGGACTATGTATGTTCCAGAGCGGGCACTTGGACTATGTAGGTTCCCAGCAGGCACTTGGACTATGTAGGTTCCCTAGCGGACACTTGGACTATGTAGGTCAACTAGCGGACACTTGGACGATCTAGGTTAACTAGCGGGTAGTTGGACTATGTAGGTTAACTAGCGGGTCCTTGGACTATGTAGATTCCCTAGCGGGCACTTGGACTACGTAGGTTCCCTAGCAGGCACTAAGACTCTGTATGTTCCCTAGCGGGCACTTGGATTAAATATGTTCCTTACGGACACTTGAACTATGTACGTTAACTACCGGGCACTTGGACTATGTAGGTTAACTAGCGGGCCCTTAGACTATGTGGGTTACCTAGCGGGCACATGGACTATGTAGGTTAACTACCGTGCACTTGCACTATCTAGGTTACCTAGCGGGCACTTGGACTATGTACATTCCCTAGCGGGCACTTGGACTATCTATGTTAACTAGCGGGCACTTGGACTATGTAGGTTAACTAGGGGACACTTGCACTATGTAGGTTACCTAGCGGCACTTGGACTATCTTGGTTAACTAGCGGGCACGTGGACTATCTGGGTAAACTATCGGGCACTTATACTATCTAGGTTAACTAGTGGGCACTTGGACTATGTAGTTTCCCTAGCGGGCATTTGGATTATTTAGGTTACCTAGTGGGCACTTGGACTTTGTAGGTTACCTAGCGGGCACTTGGACCATGTAGGTTAACTACAAGGCACTTGGACTATCAAGGTTACCTAGCGCGCCCTTGGACTATGTAGGTTACCAGCGGGCACTTGGACTATCTAGGTTAACGAACGTGCACTTGGACTATGTAGTAACCTAGCGGGCACTTGGACTCTCTAGGTTACCTAGCAGGTACTTGGCCTATCTACGTTAACCAACGGGCACTTGGACTATGTAGGTTAACTAGCGGGCACTTGGATGATCAAGGTTAACTAGCGGGCACTTGGACTATCTAGGTTAACTAGCGGGCACTTGGACTATCTAGGGTAATTAGCGGGCACTTGTACAATGCAGGAACCCTAGCGGGCACTTTGACTTTGTAGGTTCCCTAGCGGGCACTTGGACTATATAGGTTCCCTACGGGCACTTGGACTATCTAGGTTCCCTAACGGGCACTTGGAATATGTATGTTTCCTATCGGGCACTTGGACTATGTAGGTTCCTCAGCGGGCAGTTGGACTTTGTAGGTTCCCTATCGGGCATTGGACTATGTAGGTTAACTAGCAGGACCTTGGACTATCTAGGTTACCTATCGGGCACTTGGACTATGTAGGTTAACTATCGGACACTTGGACAATGTAGGTTACCTAGCGGGCACTTGAAATATGTACATACCCTAGCGGGAACTTGGACTATCTAGGTTACCTAGCTGACACTTGGACTATCTAGGTTAACTAGAGGGCCCTTGGACTATGTAGGTTAACTAGCGGCCACTTTGATTATCTAGGTTAACTAGCGGGCACTTAGGCGATCTAGGTTAACTAGCGGGCACTTGGACTATCTAGGTTAACTAGCGGGCACTTGGACTCTCTAGATTAACTAGCTGGCCCTTGGACTATCTAGGTTTACTAGCGGGCACTTGGACTATCTAGGTTAACTAGCGGGCACTTGGACTATGTAGTTTCCCTAGCGGGCATTTGGATTATTTAGGTTACCTAGTGGGCACTTGGACTATGTAGGATACCTAGCGGGCACTTGGACTATGTACGTCCCCTAGCGGGCACTTGGACACTCTAGGTTAACTAGAGGGCCCTTGGACTATGTAGGTTAACTAGCAGGCACTTGGATTATCTAGGTTAACTAGTGGGCACTTAGACAATCTAGGTTAACTAACGGGCACTTTGACTGTGTAGGTTCCCTAGATGGCCCTTGGACTATGTAAGTTCCCTAGCGGGCACTTGGACTATGTGGTTTCCCTAGCGGGCATTTGGAATATCTAGGTTACCTAACGGGCACTTGGACTATGTGGGTTCCCTAGCGGGCATTTGGACTATCTAGGTTACCTAGCGGGCACTTGGACTATGTACGTTCCCTAGCGGGCACTTGGACTATCTAGTTTACCTAGCGGGCACTTGGACTATGTACGTTACCTAGCGGGCACTTGGACTATGTACGTTTCCTAGCGGGTACTTGGACTATCTATGTTAACTAGCGGGCACTTGGACGATGTAGTTTCCCTATCGGGCACTTGGACTAGATAGGTTCCCTAGCGGGCACTTGGTCTATCTAGGTTAACTAGCGAGCACTTGGACTATCTAGGTTAACTAGCGGGCATTTGGACTATTGGGGTCCCTAGCGGGCATTTGGAGGATATTGGTTACCTAGCGGGCAATTGGACTATGAAGGTTAACGAACGGGCATTTGGACTATGTAGGTAACCTAGTGGTCACTTGAATTGTCTAGGTTACCAACGGGCACTTAGCGTATGTAGGTTAACTAGGGGGCACTAGGACTATCTAGGTTAACTAGCGGGCCCTTGGACGTTGTAGGTTAACTAGCGGGCCCTTGGACTATGTAGGTTAACTAGCGGGCCCTTGGACTATGTAGGTTAACTAGCGGGCCCTTGGACGATCTAGGTTAACTAGCGGGCACTTGGACGATCTAGGTTAACTAGCGGGCCCTTGGACTATGCTGATTAACTAGTGGCACTTGGACTATCTATGTTAAGTAGCAGGCCCTTGGACTATTTAGGTTAACTAGCGGGCCCTTGGACTATGTAGGTTAACTAGCGGGCCCTTGGACTATGTTGATTAACTAGCGGCACTTGGACTATCTATGTTAAGTAGCGGGCCCTTGGACTATGTAGATTCCCTAGCGGGCACTTGGACTATGTATATTCCAGAGCGGGCACTTGGACTATGTAGGTTCCCTAGCAGGCCCTTGGACTATGTAGGTTCCCTAGCGGGCACTTGTACTATGTAGGTTAACTAGCGGACACTTGGACTATCTATGTTAACTAGCGGGCAATTGGACTATGTAGGTTAACTAGGGGACACTTGCACTATGTAGGTTACCTAGCGGCACTTGGACTATCTAGGTTAACTAGCGTGCACTTGGACTATCTGGGTTAACTAGCGTGCACTTGGACTATGTAGGTTCCTTAGCGGGCACTTGGACTATCTAGTTTACCTAGCGGGCACTTGGACGGTGTAGGTTAACTAGCAGGCCCTTGGACTATCTAGGTTACATAGCTGGAACTTGGACTATATAGGTTACCTTGCGGGCACTTGGACTATGTAGGTTAACCAAAGACACTTGGACGATCTAGGTTAAATAGTGGGCCCTTGGACAATGTAGGTTAACGAACGGGCATTTGGACTATGTAGGTTACCTAGCGGGCACTTGGACTTCTAGGTTAACGAATGGGAACTTGGACTATGTATGTTGCATAGCGGGCATTTGGATTATCAAGGTTAGGTAACGGGCACTTGGAGTATCTAGGTTACCTAGCGGGAACTTGGACTATGTAGGTTACCTAGCGGGCACTTGGACTATCAAGGTTACCTAAGGGGCACTTGGACTATCTTGGTTTCTTAGCGGGGACTTGGACTATATAGGTTACCTAGCGGGCACTTGGACTTTGTAGGTTACCTAGCGGGCACTTGCACTATATAGGTTACCTAGTGGGCATTTGGACTATGTAGATTACCTAGCGGGCACTTGGTCTATGTACGTCCTCTAGCGGGCACTTGGACTATCTAGGTTAACTAGAGGGCCCTTGGACATTGTAGGTTAACTAGCGGGCCCTTGGACTATGTAGGTTAAGTAGCGGGCCCTTGGACTATTTAGGTTAACTAGCGGGCCCTTGGACTATGTAAGTTAACTAGCGGGGCCTTGGACTATGTTGATTAACTAGCGGCACTTGGACTATCTATGTTAAGTAGCGGGCCCTTGGACTATGTAGATTCCCTAGCGGGCACTTGGACTATGTATTTTCCAGAGCGGGCACTTGGACTATGTAGGTTCCCTAGCAGGCACTTGGACTATGTAGGTTCCCTAGCGGGCACTTGTACCATGTAGGTTAACTAGCGGACACTTGGACGATCTAGTTTAACCAGCGGGTAGTTGGACTATGTAGGTTAACTAGCGGGCCCTTGAACTATGTAGATTAACTAGCGGCACTTGGACTATCTACGTTAACTAGCGGGCCCTTGGACTATGTAGATTCCCTAGCGGGCACTTGGACTACGTAGGTTCCCTAGCGGGCACTTAGACTCTGTATGTTCCCTAGCGGGCACTTGGACTATATATGTTCCTTACGGACACATGAACTATGTAAGTTAACTACCGGGCACTTGGACTATGTAGGTTACCTAGCGGGCACTTGGACTATGTAGGTTAACTACCGCGCACTTGCACTATCTAGGTTACCTAGCAGGCACATGGACTATGTACGTTCCCTAGCGGGCATTTGGACTATCTATGTTAACTAGCGGGCACTTGGACTATGTAGGTTAACTAGGGGACACTTGCACTATGTAGGTTACCTAGCGGCACTTGGACTATCTAGGTTAACTAGCGGGCACTTGGACTATCTGGGTTAACTAGCGTGCACTTGGACTATGTAGGTTACCTAGCGGGCACTTGGACTATCTAGTTTACCTAGCGGGCACTGGGACGATGTAGGTTAACTAGCGGGCCCTTGGACTATCTAGGTTACATAGCTGGAACTTGGACTATATAGGTTACCTTGCGGGCACTTGGACTATGTAGGTTAACCAAAGACACTTGGACGATCTAGGTTAAATAGTGGGCCCTTAGACTATGTAGGTTAACGAACGGGCATTTGGACTATGTAGGTTACCTAGCGGGCACTTGGACTTCTAGGTTAACGAATAGGCACTTGGACTATGTATGTTGCATAGCGGGCAATTGGATTATCTAGGTTAGGTAACGGGCACTTGGACTATCTAGGTTACCTAGTGGGCACTTGGACTTTGTAGGTTACCTAGCGGGCACTTGCACTATCTCGGTTACCTAGCAGGCACTTGGAATATGTAGGTTAATTTGCGGGCACTTGGACTATCTAGGTTAACTAACTGACATTGTACTATGTAGGTTAACTATCAGGCACTTCGACTATCTAGGTTAACTAGCGGGCACTTGGACTATCTAGGTTATCTAGCGGGCACTTGCACAATGCAGGTTCCCAGCGGGCACTTGGACTATATAGGTTCCCTACGGGCACTTGGACTATCTAGGTTCCCTAAAGGGCACTTGGACTATGTAGGTTCCTCTGCGGGCACTTGGACTATGTAGGTTCCCTATCAGGCACTTGGACTATGTATGTTAACTAGCGGGCACTTGGATGATCAAGGTTAACTAGCGGGCACTTGGACTATCTAGGTTAACTAGCGGGCACTTGGTCTATCTAGGTTAATTAGCGGGCACTTGTACAATGCAGGTTCCCTAGCGGGCACTTTGACTATGTATGTTCCCTAGCGGGCACTTGGACTATATAGGTTCCCTACGGGCACTTGGACTATCTAAGTTCCCTAACGGGCACTTGGAATATTTATGTTCCCTATCGGGCACTGGGACTATATAGGTTCCTCAGCGGGCACTTGGACTTTGTAGGTTCCCTATCGGGCATTGGACTATGTAGGTTAACTAGCAGGACCTTGGACTATCTAGGTTACCTAGCGGGCACTTGGACTATGTAGGTTAACTAGCGGACACTTGGACAATCTACGTTACCTAGCGGGCACTTGAACTATTTACATACCCTAGCGGGCACTTGGACTATCTAGGTTACCTAGCGGGCACTTGGACTATCTAGGTTAACTAGAGGGCCCTTGGACTATGTAGGTTAACTAGCGGGCACTTGGATTATCTAGGTTAACTAGCGGGCACTTAGACGATCTAGGTTAACTAGCGGGCACTTGGACTATCTAGGTTAACTAGCGGGCACTTGGACTCTCTAGATTAACTAGCGGGCCCTTGGACTATCTAGGTTTACTAGCGGGCACTTGGACTATGTAGTTTCCCTAGCGGGCTTTTGGATTATTTAGGTTACCTAGTGGGCACTTGGACTATGTAGGTTACCTAGCGGGCACTTGGACTATGTACGTTCCTTAGCGGGCACTTGGACTATCTAGGTTAACTAGAGGGCCCTTGGACGTTGTAGGTTAACTAGCGGGCCATTGGACTATGTAGGTTAACTAGCGGGCCCTTGGACTATGTAGGTTAACTAGCGGGTACTTGGACTATGTAGGTTAACTAGCGGGCCCTTGGACTATGTTGATTAACTAGCGGCACTTGGACTATCTATGTTAAGTAGCGGGCCCTTGGACTATGTAGGTTAACTAGCGGGCCCTTGGACTATGTAAGTTAACTAGCGGGCCCTTGGACTATGTTGATTAACTAGCGGCACTTGGACTATCTATGTTAAGTAGCGGGCCCTTGGACTAGATAGGTTAACTAGCGGGCACTTGGTCTATCTAGGTTAACTAGCGAGCACTTGGACTATCTAGATTAACTAGCGGGTACTTGGACTATGTAGGTTAACTAGCGGGCCCTTGGACTATGTTGATTAACTAGCGGCACTTGGACTATCTATGTTAAGTAGCGGGCCCTTGGACTATGTAGGTAACCTAGTGGTCACTTGAACTGTCTAGGTTACCAACGGGCACTTGGGGTATGTAGGTTAACTAGGGGGCACTTGAACTATCTAGGTTAACTAGCGGGCCCTTGGACTATGTAGGTTAACGAGCGGGCCCTTGGACTATGTAGGTTAACTAGCGGGCCCTTGGACTATGTTGATTAACTAGCGGCACTTGGACTATCTATGTTAAGTAGCGGGCCCTTGGACTATGTAGATTCCCTAGCGGGCACTTGGACTATGTATGTTCCAGAGCGGGCACTTGGACTATGTAGGTTCCCTAGCAGGCACTTGGACTATGTAGGTTCCCTAGCGGGCACTTGTACTATGTAGGTTAACTAGCGGACACTTGGACGATCTAGGTTAACTAGCGGTTAGTTGGACTATGTAGGTTAACTAGCGGGCCCTTGAAATATGTAGATTAACTAGCGGCACTTGGACTATCTACGTTAAGTAGCAGGCCCTTGGACTATGTAGATTCCCTAGCGGGCACTTGGACTATGTATGTTCCAGAGCGGGCACTTGGACTATGTAGGTTCCCTAGCAGGCACTTGGACTATGTAGGTTCCCTAGCGGACACTTGGACTATGTAGGTCAACTAGCGGACACTTGGACGATCTAGGTTAACTAGTGGGTAGTTGGACTATGTAGGTAAACTAGCGGGCCCTTGGACTATGTAGATTCCCTAGCGGGCACTTGGACTGTCTACGTTAACTAGCGGGCCCTTGGACTATGTAGATTCCCTAGCGGGCACTTGGACTACGTAGGTTCCCTAGCGGGCACTTAGACTCTGTATGTTCCCTAGCGGGCACTTGGACTATATATGTTCCTTACGGAAACTTGAACTATGTAGGTTAACTACCGGGCACTTGCACTATCTAGGTTACCTAGCGGGCCCTGGGACTATGTACGTTCCCTAGCGGGTACTTGGACTATCTATGTTAACTAGCGGGCAATTGGACTATGTAGGTTACCTAACGGCACTTGGACTATCTAGGTTAACTAGCGGGCACTTGGACTATCTGGGTTAACTAGCGTGCACTTGGACTATGTAGGTTCCTTAGCGGGCACTTGGACTATCTAGTTTACCTAGCGGGCACTTGGACGGTGTAGGTTAACTAGCGGGCCCTTAGACTATCTAGGTTACATAGCTGGAACTTGGACTATATAAGTTACCTTGCGGGCACTTGGACTATGTAGGTTAACCAAAGACACTTGGACGATCAAGGTTAAATAGTGGGCCCTAGGACAATGTAGGTTAACGAACGGGCATTTGGACTATGTAGGTTACCTAGCGGGCACTTGGACTTCTAGGTTAACGAATGGGCACTTGGACTATGTATGTTGCATAGCGGGCATTTGGATTATCTAGGTTAGGTAACGGGCACTTGGAGTATCTAGGTTACCTAGCGGGAACTTGGACTATGTAGGTTACCTAGCGGGCACTTGGACTATCTAGGTTACCTAACGGGCACTTGGACTATCTTGGTTTCTTAGCGGGGACTTGGACTATATAGGTTACCTAGCGGGCACTTGGACTTTGTAGGTTACCTAGCGGGCACTTGCACTATCTAGGTTACCTAGTGGGCACTTGGACTATGTAGGTTGCCTAGCGGGCACTTGGACTATGTACGTCCCCTAGCGGGCACTTGGACTATCTAGGTTAACTAGAGGGCCCTTGGACGTTGTAGGTTTACTAGCGGGCCCTTGGATTATGTAGGTTAACTAGCGGGCCCTTGGACTATGTAGGTTAACTAGCGGGCATTTGGACGATCTAGGTTAACTAGCGGGTACTTGGACTATGTAGGTTAACTAGCGGGCCCTTGGACTATGTTGATTAACTAGCGGCACTTGGACTATCTATGTTAAGTAGCGGGCCCTTGGACTATGTAGGTTAACTAGCGGGCCCTTGGACTATGTAGATTAACTAGCGGGCCCTTGGACTATGTTGATTAACTAGCGGCACTTGGACTATCTATGTTAAGTAGCGGGCCCTTGGACTATGTAGATTCCCTAGCGGGCACTTGGACAATGTATGTTCCAGAGCGGGCACTTGGACTATGTAGATTCCCTAGCAGGCACTTGGACTATGTAGGTTCCCTAGCGGGCACTTGTACTATGTAGGTTAACTAGCGGACACTTGGACGATCTAGGTTAACTAGCAGGTAGTTGGACTATGTAGGTTAACTAGAGGGCCCTTGAACTATGTAGATTATCTAGCGGCACTTGGACTATCTACGTTAAGTAGCGGGCCCTTGGACTATGTAGATTCCCTAGCGGGCACTTGGACTACGTAGGTTCCCTAGCGGGCACTTGGACTATGTAGGTTCCCTAGCAGGCATTTGGATTATTTAGGTTACCTAGCGGGCATTTGGACTATGTACGTCCCCTAGCGTGCACTTGGTCTATCTAGGTTAACTAGAGGGCCCTTGGACTATGTAGGTTAACTAGCGGGCACTTGGATTATCTAGGTTAACTAGTGGGCACTTAGACAATCTAGGTTAACTAACGGGCACTTTGACTATGTAGCTTCCCTAGCCAGCCCTTGGACTATGTAAGTTCCCTAGCGGGCACTTGGACTATGTGGGTTCCCTAGCGGGCATTTGGACTATCTAGGTTACCTAACGGGCACTTGGACTATGTACGTTTCCTAGCGGGCACTTGGACTATCTAGTTTACCTAGCGGGCACTTGGACTATGTACGTTACCTAGCGGGCACTTGGACTATGTACGTTTCCTAGCGGGTACTTGGACTATCTATGTTAAATAGCGGGCTCTTGGACTATGTAGGTTCCCTATCGGGCACTTGGACTAGATAGGTTCCCTAGCGGGCACTTGGTCTATCTAGGTTAACTAGCGAGCACTTGGACTATCTAGGTTAACTAGCGGGCATTTGGATTATTGGGGTCCCTAGCGGGCATTTGGAGGATATTGGTTACCTAGCAGGCACTTGGACTATGTAGGTTAACGAACGGGCACTTGGACTATGTAGGTAACCTAGTGGTCACTTGAACTGTCTAGGTTACCAACGGGCACTTGGAGTATGTAGGTTAACTAGGGGGCACTTGGACTATCTAGGTTAACTAGCGGGCCCTTGGACATTGTAGGTTAACTAGCGGGCCCTTGGACTATGTAGGTTAACTAGCGGGCCCTTGGACTATGTAGGTTAACTAGCGGGCACTTGGACGATCTAGGTTAACTAGCGGGTACTTGGACTATGTAGGTTAACTAGCGGGCCCTTGGACTATGTAGATAAACTAGCGGCACTTGGACTATCTATGTTAAGTAGCGGGCCCTTGGACTATGTAGGTTAACTAGCGGGCCCTTGGACTATGTAGGTTAACTAGCGGGCCCTTGGACTATGTTGATTAACTAGCAGCACTTGGACTATCTATGTTAAGTAGCGGGCCCTTGGACTATGTAGATTCCCTAGTGGGCACTTGGACTATGTGTGTTCCAGAGCGGGCACTTGGACTATGTAGGTTCCCTAGCAGGCACTTGGACTATGTAGGTTCCCTAGCGGGCACTTGTACTATGTAGGTTAACTAGCGGACACTTGGACGATCTAGGTTAACTAGCGGGTAGTTGGACTATGTACGTTAACTAGCGGGCCCTTGGACTATGTAGGTTAACTAGCCGGCCCTTGGACTATGTTGATTAACTAGCGGCACTTGAAATATCTATGTTAAGTAGCGGGCCCTTGGACTATGTAGATTCCCTAGTGGGCACTTGGACTATGTGTGTTCCAGAGCGGGCACTTGGACTATGTAGGTTCCCTAGCAGGCACTTGGACTATGTAGGTTCCCTAGCGGGCACTTGTACTATTTAGGTTAACTAGCGGACACTTGGACGATCTAGGTTAACTAGCGGGTAGTTGGACTATGTAGGTTAACTAGCGGGCCCTTGAACTATGTAGAATAACTAGCGGCAATTGGACTATCTACGTTAACTAGCGGGCCCTTGGACTATGTAGATTCCCTAGCGGGCACTTGGACTACGTAGGTTCCCTAGCGGGCACTTAGACCCTGTATGTTCCCTAGCGGGCACTTGGACTATATATGTTCCTTACGGACACTTGAACTATGTAAGTTAACTACCGGGCACTTGGATTATGTAGGTTACCTGGGGGGAACTTGGACTATGTAGGTTAACTACCGGGCACTTGCACTATCTAGGTTACCTAGCGGGCACTTGGACTATGTACGTTGCCTAGCGGGCACTTGGACTATATAGGTTAACTAGCGGGCACTTGGATGATCAAGGTTAACTAGCGGGCACTTCGACTATGTAGGTTAACTAAGGGACACTTGCACTATGTAGGTTACCTAGCGGCACTTGGACTATCTAGGTTAACTAGCGGGCACTTGGACTACCTAGGTTCCCTAAAGGGCACTTGGACTATCTAGGTTACTGAACGGACACTTGGACTATCTAGGTTACCTAGCGGGCACTTGGACTATGTAGGCTAACTAGGGGGCCCTTGGACGATCTAGGTTACCTAGCGGGTACTTGAACTATCTAGGTTAACTAGCGGGCACTTGCCCTATCTAGGTTTCCTAGCGGGCACTGGGACGATGTAGGTTAACTAGGGGGCCCTTGGACTATGTAGGTTAACTAGCGGGCCCTTGGACTATGTAAGTTAACTAGCGTGCACTTGGACAATCTAGGTTAACTAGCGGGCCCTTGGACTATGTAGGTTAACTAGCGGGCCCTTGGACTATGTAGATTAACTAGCGGCACTTGGACTATCTACGTTAACTAGCGGGCCCTTGGACTATGTAGATTCCATAGCGGGCCCTTGGACTATGTAGATACCCTAGGGGGCATTTGGACTATATAGGTTCCCTAGCGGGCACTTGGACTATCTATGTTAACGAACAGGCACTTGGACTATGCAGGTAACCTAGCGGGCACTTGGACTGTCTAGGTTACATAGCGGGCACTTGGAGTGTCTAGGTTACATAGAGGGCTCTTTGACTTCTAGATTAACGAATGGGCACTTGGACTATGTATGTTGCTTAGCGGGCACTTGGACTATCTAGGTTAGGTAACGGGCACTTGGACTATCTAGGTTACCTAGCGGACACGTGGACTATCTAGGTTGCGTAGCAGGCACTTGGACTATGTACGTCACCTAGTGGGCACTTGCACTATCTAGGTTAACAAACGGGCATTAGGACTATCTAGGTTAACTAGCGGGCACTTGGACTATCTAGGTTACCTAGCAGGCAGTTGGATTATGAAGGATCCCTAGCGGGCACTTGGATTATGTAGGTTACCTAGCGGGCACTTGGACTGTGTACGTCCCCTAGTGGGCACTTGGACTATCTAGGTTAACTAACGGGCACTAGGACTATCTTGGTTAACTAGCGGGCACTCCGACTATCTAGGTTACCTAGCAGGCACTTGGATTATAAAGGATCCCTAGCGGGCACTTGGACTATGTAGGTTAACTAGCGGACACTTGCTCGATCTAGGTTAACTTGCGGGCCCATGGATTATGTAGGTTTACTAGCAGGCACTTGGACTATCTAGGTTAACTAGCGGGCACTTGGACTATTTAGTTTACCTAGCAGGCATTTGGACTCTTTAGGTTACCTAGCGGGCACTTGGACTATGTAGGTTACATAGCGGGCACTTGGAATATCTAGGTTACCTAGCAGGTACTTTGACTATCTAGGTTAACTATGGGCACTTGGACTATCTAGGTTACCGAACGGGCACTTGGACTATCTAGGTTACCTAGCGGGCACGTGGACTATGTTGGCTAACTAGGGGGCCCTTGGATGATCTAGGTTACCTAGCGGGTACTTGAACTATCTAGGGTAACTAGCGGCACTTGCATATCTAGGTTTCCTAGCGGGCACTGGGACCATGTAGGTTAACTTGGGGGCCCTTGGACTATGTAGGTTAACTAGCGGCCTTTGGACAATGTAAGTTAACTAGCGGGCCCTTGGACTATGTAGATTCCCTAGCGGGCACTTGGACTATGTAGGTTCCAGAGCGGACACTTGGACTATCTAGGTTCCCTTGCGGGCATTTGGACTGTGTAGGTTAACTAGCGGACACTTGGACGATCTAGGTTAACTAGCGGGTACTTGGATTATGTAGGTTAACTAGCGGGCCCTTGGACTATGTAGATTAACTAGCAGCACTTGGACTATCTACGTTACCTAGCGGGCCCTTGGACTATGTAGATTCCCTAGCGGGCACTTGGACTACGTAAGTTCCCTAGCGGTCCCTTGGACTATGTATGTTCCCTACGGACACTTGAACTATGTAAGTTAACTACCGGGTACTTGGACTATGTATGTTAACTCGCGGGCCCTTGGACTACTTAGGTTAACTAGCGGACACTTGCACTATGTAGTTTACCTAGCGGGCACTTGGACTATCTAGGTTAACTAGCGGGCGCTTGGACCATGTAGGTTAACTAGCGGACATTTGCACTATGTAGGTTACCTAGCGGGCACTTGTACTATGTAGGTTAGCAGACACTTGGACTCTCTAGGTTACCTAGCGGGAACTTGGCTATCTAGGTTAACGAACGGGCACTTGGACTATCTAGGTTGCCTAGAGGGCATTTGGACTATGTAAGTTACCTAGCGGGCACTTGGACTATGTAGGTTACCTAGCGGGCACTTGGACTATGTAGGTTAACTAGAGGACACTTGGACTATCTTGGTTAACTAGTGGGCCCTTGGACTATGTAGGTTAACTAGCGGGCAATTGGACTATCTAGGTTAACTAGCGGGTTTTTGGACTATGTAGGTTAACTAGCGGGCACTTGGACTATCTAGGTTAACTAGTTGACCTTGGACTATGTAGGTTATAGCGGGCACTTGGACTATCTAGGTTAACTAGCTGACCTTGGACTATTTAAGTTAACTAGCGGGCACTTGGACTATCTAGGTTAACTAGCGCGCACTTGCACAATGCAGGTTCCCTAGCGGGCACTTTGACTATGTAGGTTCCCTAGCGGGCACTTGGACTATATAGGTTCCCTACGGGCACTTGGACTATCTAGGTTCCCTAACGGGTACTTGGAATAAGTAGGTTCCCTATCGGGCACTTGGACTATGTAGGTTCCTCTGCGGGCACTTGGACTATGTAGGTTCCCTATCAGGCACTTGGACTATGTAGGTTAACTAGCGGGCACTTGGATGATCAAGGTTAACTAGCGGGTACTTGGACTATCTAGGTTAACTAGCGGGCACTTGGACTATCTATGTTAATTAGCGGGCACATGTACAATTCAGGTTCCCTAGCGAGCACTTTGATAATACAGGTTCCCTACGGGCACATGGACTATCTAGGTTCCCTAACGGGCACTTGGAATATGTAGGTTCCCTATCGGGTACTTGGACTATGTAGGTTCCTCAGCGGGCACTTGGACTATGTAAGTTCCCTATCGGGCATTGGACTATGTAGGTTAACTAGCAGGACCTTGGACTATCTAGGTTACCTAGCGGGCACTTGGACTATGTAGGTTAACTAGCGGACACTTGGACAATCTAGGTTACCTAGCGGGCACTTGAACTATGTACATACCCTAGTGGGCACTTGGACTATGTAGGTTACCTAGCGGGCACTTGGACTATGTACGTCCCCTAGCGGGCACTTGGACTATCTAGGTTAACTACAGGGCCCTTGGACTATGTAGGTTAACTAGCCGGTACTTGGACTCTCTAGATTAACTAGCGGGCCCTTGGACTATCTAGGTTTACTAGCGGGCACTTGGACTATCTAGGTTAACTAGCGGGCACTTGGACTATGTAGTTTCCCTAGCGGGCATTTGGATTATTTAGGTTACCTAGTGGGCACTTGGACTATGTAGGTTACCTAGCGGGCACCTGGACTGTTTAAGTTAACTAGAAGGCACTTGGACTATCAAGGTTAACTAGCGGGCACTTAGACTATCTAGGTTAACTAGCGGGCACTTGGACTATGTAGGTTCCCTATCAGACATTTGTACTACTTAGGTTAAGTAGCGGGCAATTTGACTATGTAGGTTAAATAGCGGACACTTGGACTATCTAGGTTTCCTAGGAGGCACTTGGACTATGTACATACCCTAGCGCGCACTTGGACTATCTTGGTTACCTAGCAGGCACTTGGACTATGTACGTCCCCTCGTGGGCAATTGGACTATCTAGGTTAACTAACGGGCACTAGGACTATCTAGCTTAACTAGTGAGCATTTGGACTATCAGGGTTACCTAGCAGGCACTTGGATTATGAAGGATCCCTAGCGGGCACTTTGACAATCTAGGTTAACTAGCGGGCACTTGGACAATCTAGGTAAACTAGCGGGCACTTGGACTATCAAAGTTAACAAGTGAGCACTTGGACTATGTAGGTTAACTAGCGGGCCCTTGGACTATCTAGGTTACCTAGCAGGCACTTGGACTATCAAGGTTACCTAGTGGGCACTTGGACTATCTAAGTTAACGAACGGGCACTTGGAATATGCAGGTAACCTAGCGGGCACTTGGACTGTCTAGGTTACCTAGCAGGCACTTGGACTTCTAGGTTAACGAACGGGCACTTGGACTATGTAGGTGGCTTAGCGGGCACTTGGACTATGTAGTTTCCCTAGCGGGCATTTGGATTATTTAGGTTACCTAGTGGGCACTTGGACTATGTAGGTTACCTAGCGGGCACTTGGACTATGTAGGTTAACTAGAAGGCACTTGGACTATCAAGGTTACCTAGCGGGCCCTTGGACTATGTAGGTTACCAGCGGGCACTTGGACTATCTAGGTTAATGAACGTGCACTTGGACTATGTAGGTAACCTAGCGGGCACTTGGACTGTCTAAGTAACTTAGCCGGCACTTGGTCTATCTACATTAACGAATGGGCACTTGGACTATGTAGGTTAACTAGCGGACACTTCCACTATCTAGGTTAGCTAATGGGCAATTGGACTATCTAGGTTACCTAGCGGGCACTTGGACTATGTAGGTTGCCTAGCGAGCACTTGGACTATGTAGGTTCCCTAGAGAGCACTTGGACTATGTAGCTTCCCTATCGGGCACTTGGACTATCTAGGTTAACTAGCGGGCACTTGCACAATGCAGGTTCCCTAGCAGGCACTTTGACTATGTAGGTTACCTAGCGGGCACTTGGACTATATAGGTTCCCTACGGGCACTATGACTATCTAGGTTCCCTAACGGGCACTTGGAATAAGTAGGTTCCCTATCGGGCACTTGGACTATGTAGGTTCCTCTGCGGGCACTTGGACTATGTAGGTTCCCTATCAGGCACTTGGACTATGTAGGTTAAGAAGCGGGCACTTGGATGATCAAGGTTAACTAGCGGGTACTTGGACTATCTAGGTTAACTAGCGGGCACTTGGACTATCTATGTTAATTAGCGGGCACATGTACAATGCAGGTTCCCTAGCGAGCACTTTGACTATATAGGTTCCCTATGGGCACTTGAACTATCTAGGTTCCCTAACGGGCACTTGGACTATGTAGGTTCACTATCGGGCATTGGACAATGTAGGTTAACTAGCAGGACCTTGGACTATCTAGGTTACCTAGCGGGCACTTGGACTATGTAGGTTAACTAGCGGACACTTGGACAATCTAGGTTACCTAGCGGGTACTTGAACTATGTACATACCCTAGTGGGCACTTGGACTATCTAGGTTACCTAGCGGGCACTTGGACTATGTACGTCCCCTAGCGGGCACTTGGACTATCTAGGTTAACTACAGGGCCCTTGGACTATGTAGGTTAACTAGCGGGTACTTGGACTCTCTAGATTAACTAGCGGGCCCTTGGACTATCTAGGTTTACTAGCGGGCACTTGGACTATCTAGGTTAACTAGCGGGCACTTGGACTATGTAGTTTTCCTAGCGGGCATTTGGATTATTTAGGTTACCTAGTGGGCACTTGGACTATGTAGGTTACCTAGCGGGCACCTGGACTGTTTAAGTTAACTTGAAGGCACTTGGACTATCAAGGTTAACTAGCGGGCACTTGGACTATGTAGGTTGCCTAGCGAGCACTTGGACTATGTAGGTTCCCTAGTGAGCACTTGGACTATGTAGCTTCCCTATCGGGTACTTGGACTGTCTAGGTTAACTAGGGGGTAATTGGACAGTCTAGGTTACCTAGTGGGCACTTGGACTATGTAGTTTACCTAGGATGCACTTGGACTATGTAGGTTAACTAGCGGGCACTTGGACTATCTAGGTAACCTAGCGGGTACCTGGATTATGTACGTTCCCTAGCGGGCACTTGGGCTATCTACGTTACCTAGCGGGCACTTGGACCATGTAGGTTAACGAACGGGCACTTGGACTATGTAGGTAACCTAATGGTCACTTGGACTGTCTAGGTTACCTAGCAGGAACTTGGACTATGTAGGTTAACTAGCGGGCACTTGGACTATCAAGGTTAACTAGCGGGCCCTTGCTCTATGTAGGTTAACTAGCAGGCCTTTGTACTATGTAAGTTAACTAGAGGGCACTTTGATGATCCTGGTTAACTAGCGGGCACTTGGACTATCTAGGTTAACTAGCGGGCACTTGGACTATCTAGGTTAACTAGCGGGGACTTGGACTATGTAGGTTCCCTTGCGGGCACTTTGACTATGTAGGTTCCCTAGCAGGCACTTAGACTATATAGGTTAACTAGCGGGCCCTTGGACTATGTAGGTTAACTAGCGTGCACTTGGACGATCTAGGTTAACTAGCGGGTACTTGGACTATGTAGATTAACTAGCGGGCCCTTGGAATATATAGATTATCTAGCGGCACTTTGACTATCTAGGTTAACTAGCAGGCCCTTGGACTATGTAGATTCCCTAGCGGGCACTTGGATTCTGTATGTTCCCTACGGACACTTGAACTATGTAGGTTCCCTAGCAGGCACTTGGACTATGTAGGTTCCAGAGTGGGCACTTGAACAATGTAAGTTAACTACTGGGCACTTGGACTATGTAGGTTAACCAGCGGGCCCTTGGACTATCTTGGTTACCTAGCGGGCACTTGGACTATGTACGTTCCCTAGCCGGCACTTGGCTATATATGTTAACTAGTGGGCACTTGAACTATCTATGTTAACTACCGGGCACTTGGACTATGTAGGTTAACTAGGGGACACTTGCACTATGTAGGTTACCTAGCGGCACTTGGACTATGTAGGTTAACTAGCGTGCATTTGGACTATGTAGGTTAACTAGAGGACACTTGGACGATCTAGGTTAACTAGTGGGCCCTTGGACTATGTAGGTTAACTAGCAGGACCTTGGACTATCTAGGTTACCTAGCGGGCACTTGGACTATGTAGGTTAACTAGCGGACACTTGGACAATCTAGGTTACCTAGCGGGCACTTGAACTATGTACATACCCTAGTGGGCACTTGGACTATGTAGGTTACCTAGCGGGCACTTGGACTATGTACGTCCCCTAGCGGGCACTTGGACTATCTAGGTTAACTACAGGGCCCTTGGACTATGTAGGTTAACTAGCGGGTACTTGGACTCTCTAGATTAACTAGCGGGCCCTTGGACTATCTAGGTTTACTAGCGGGCACTTGGACTATCTAGGTTAACTAGCGGGCACTTGGACTATGTAGTTTCCCTAGCGGGCATTTGGATTATTTAGGTTACCTAGTGGGCACTTGGACTATGTAGGTTACCAGCGGGCACTTGGACAATCTAGGTTAATGAACGTGCACTTGGACTATATAGGTAACCTAGCGGGCACTTGGACTGTCTAGTTTACCTAGCAGGCACTTGGCCTATCTACGTTAACGAACGGGCACTTGGACTATGTAGGTTAACTAGCGGACACTTCCACTATCTAGGTTAGCTAATGGGCAATTGGACTATCTAGGTTACCTAGCGGGCACTTGGACTATGTAGGTTGCCTAGCGAGCACTTGGAATATGTAGGTTCCCTAGTGAGCACTTGGACTATGTAGCTTCCCTATCAGGTACTTGGACTGTCTAGGTTAACTAGGGGGTAATTGGACCGTCTAGGTTACCTAGTGGGCACTTGGACTATGTAGTTTACCTAGGATGCACTTGGACTATGTAGGTTAGGACTATCTAAGTTAACGAACGTGCACTTGGACTATGTAGGTAACCTAGCGGGCACTTGGACAGTATAGGTTACCTAGCGGGCACTTGGACTATCTAGGTTAACTAATGGGCACTTGGACTATGTAGGTTACCTAGCGGGCACTTGGACTATCTAGGTTAGTAAAGCGGAACTTGGAATATCTAGGTTACCTACCGGGCACATGGACTATATAGGTTCCCTATGGGCCCTTGGACTATCTGGGTTCCCTAACGGGCACTTGGAATATGAAGATTCCCTATCGGGCACTTGGACTATGTAGGTTCCTCATTGGGCACTTGGACTATGTAGGTTCCCTATCGGGCACTTGGACTATGTAGGTTAACTAGCGGGCCCTTGGATTATCTAGGTTACCTATCGGGCACTTGGACTATCTAGGTTAACTAGCGGGCACTTGTACATTGCAGGTTCCCTAGCGGGCACTTTGACTATGTAGGTTCCCTAGAGGGCACTTGGATTATATAGGTTCCCTATGGGCAATTGGACTATCTACGTGCCCTAACGGGCACTTGGAATACGTAGGTTCCCTTTCAGACACTTGGACTATGTAGGTTCCTCAGCGGGCACTTGGACGATGTAGGTTAACTAGCGGGCACTTGGACTATCTAGGTTACCTAGCGGGCATTTGGACTATGTAGGTTAACTAACGGGCACTTGGACGATCTAGGTTAACTAGCGGGCACTTGGACTATCTAGGGTAACTAGCGGGAACTTGGACTATCTATGTTAACCAGCGGGCACTTGGACGATGCAGGTTCCCAGAGGGCACTTGGACTATCTAGGTTCCCTAACGGTCACTTGGACTATGTAGGTTCCCTAGCGGGCACTTGGACTATGTAGGTCCCTTAGCGGGAACTTGGACTATGTAGGTTCCCTATCGGGCAGTTGGACTATGTAAGTTAACTAGCGGGCCCTTAGACTATCTAGGTTACCTAGAGGGCACTTGGACTATGTACGTCCCCTAGCAGGCACTTGGACTATCTAGGTTAACTAGAGGGCCCTTGGACTATGTAGGTTAACTAGCGGGCACTTGGAATATCTAGGTTAACTAGCGGACCTTGGTCTATGTAGGTTAACTAGCGGGCACTTGGACGATCTAGGTTAACTAGCGGGCACGTGGACTATCTAGGTTAACTAGCAGGCACTTGGAATATCTAGATTAACTAGCGGGCACTTGGACGATGCAGGTTCCCTAGCGGGCACTTGGACTGTCTAGGTTACCTAACGGGCACTTGGACTATGTAGATTAATTAGCGGGCACTTGGACTATGTAGGTTCCCTACCGGGCACTTGGACTATCTAGGTTCCCTATGGGCACTTGGACTATCTGGGTTCCCTAACAGGCACTTGGAATATGAAGATTCCCTATCGGGCACTTGGACTATGTAGGTTCCTCATTGGGCACTTGGACTATGTAGGTTCCCTATCGGGCACTTGGACTATGTAGGTTACCTAGCGGGCCTTTGGACTATCTAGGTTACCTTGCGGGCACTTGGACTATCTAGGTTAACTGCAGGCACTTGTACAATGCAGGTTCCCTAGTGGGCACTTTGACTATGTAGGTTCCCTAGAGGGCACTTGGACTATATAGGTTCCCTATGGGCACTTGGACTATCTAGGTGCCCTAACGGGCACTTGGAATACGTAGGTTCCCTTTCAGACACTTGGACTATGTAGGTTCCTCAGCGGGCACTTGGACGATGTAGGTTAACTAGCGGGCACTTGGACTATCTAGGTTACCTAGCGGGCACTTGGACTATGTACGTCCCCTAGCGGGCACTTGGACTATCTAGGTTAACTAGAGGGCCCTTGGACTATGTAGGTTAACTAGAGAGCAATAGGACTATCTAGGTTAACTAACGGACCTTGGACTATGTAGGTTAACTAGCGGGCACTTGGACGATCTAGGTTAACTAGCGGGCTCTTGGACTATGTAGGTTAACTAGCGGGCCCTTTTGAGGATCTAGGTTAGCAAACGGGCACTTGGACTATGTAGGTTACCTAGCAGGCACTTGGACTGTCTAGGTTACGTAGCGGGCACTTGAACTGTCTAGGTTAACGAACGGGCACTTGGACTATGTAGGTTAGCTAACAGGAACTTGGACTATCTAGGTTAACGAACGGGCCCTTGGATTATGGAGGTTACCTAGCGGGCACTTGGACTATCTAGGTTACCTAACGGGCACTTGGACTATGCAGGTAAACTAGCGGGCACTTGGACTGTCTAGGTTACCTAGCGGGCACTTGGAATATGAAGGTTAACTAGCGGGCACTTGGACTATCTAGGTTACCTAACGGGCACGTGGACTATCTAGGTTACCTAGCGGGCACTTGGATTATAAAGGTTACCTAGCCAGCCCTTGGACTATGTAGGTTACGTAGTGGGCAATTGGACTATCTAGGTTAACGAACGGGCACGTGGACTATGTAGGTAACCTAACGGGCATTTGGACTATCTAGGTTAGGTAACGAGCACTTGGACTATCTTGGTTACCTAGCGGGAACTTGGAATATGTAGGTTACCTAGCGGGCACTTGGACTATAGGTTAACTAGCGGGCACTTGGACCATATAGGTTACCTAGTGGGCCCTTGGACTATGTAGGTTACCTAGCGCGACTTGGACTATCTAAGTTAACGAACGTGCACTTGGAATATGTAGGTAACCTAGCGGGCACTTGGACAGTATAGGTTACCTAGCAGGCACTTGGACTATCTAGGTTAACTAATGGGCACTTAGACTATGTAGGTTACCTAGCGGGCACTTGGACTATCTAGGTTAGTAAACCGGAACTTGGAATATCTAGGTTACCTAGCGGGCACTTGGACTATGTAGGTTACCTTGCGGGCATTGGCCTATCTAGGTTACCTAACGGGAACTTGGACTATGTAGGTTTACTAGCGGACACTTGGACGATCTAGGTTAACTAGCGGGCACTTGGACAATGCAGGTTCCCTAGCGGGCACTATGAATATATAGCTTCCCAAGAGGGCACTTGGACTATATAGGTTCCCTATGGGCACTTGGACCATCTGGGTTCCCTAACGGGCACTTGGAATATGAAGATTCCCTATCGGGCACTTGGACTATGTAGGTTCCTCATTGGGCACTTGGACTATGTAGGTTCCCTATCGGGCACTTGGACTATGTAGGTTAACTAGCGGGCCCTTGGATTATCTAGGTTACCTATCGGGCACTTGGACTATCTAGGTTAACTAGCGGGCACTTGTACAATGCAGTTTCCCTAGCGGGCACTTTGACTATGTAGGTTCCCTAGAGGGCACTTGGATTATATAGGTTCCCTATGGGCACTTGGACTATCTACGTGCCCTAACGGGCACTTGGAATACGTAGGTTCCCTTTCAGACACTTGGACTATGTAGGTTCCTCAGCGGGCACTAGGACGATGTAGGTTAACTAGCGGGCACTTGGACTATCTAGGTTACCTAGCGGGCATTTGGACTATGTAGGTTAACTAACGGGCACTTGGACGATCTAGGTTAACTAGCGGGCACTTGGACTATCTAGGGTAACTAGCGGGAACTTGGACTATCTATGTTAACTAGCGGGCACTTGGACGATGCAGGTTCCCAGAGGGCACTTGGACTATCTAGGTTCCCTAACGGTCACTTGGACTATGTAGGTTCCCTAGCGGGCACTTGGACTATGAAGGTCCCTTATCGGGAACTTGGACTATGTAGGTTCCCTATCGGGCAGTTGGACTATGTAGGTTAACTAGCGGGCCCTTAGACTATCTAGGTTACCTAGAGGGCACTTGGACTATGTACGTCCCCTAGCAGGCACTTGGACTATCTAGGTTAACTAGAGGGCCCTTGGACTATGTAGGTCAACTAGCGGGCACATGGAATATCTAGGTTAACTAGCGGACCTTGGTCTATGTAGGTTAACTAGCGGGCACTTGGACGATCTAGGTTAACTAGCAGGCACTTGGACTATCTAGATTAACTAGCGGGCACTTGGACGATGCCGGTTCCCTAGCGGGCACTTGGACTATATAGGTTAATTAGCAGGCACTTGGACTATGGAGGTTACCTAGCGGGCACTTGGACTGTCTAGGTTACCAAATGGGCACTTGGACTATGTAGGTTAATTAGCGGGCACTTGGACTATGTAGGTTCCCTACCGGGCACTTGGACTATCTAGGTTAACGAACGGGCACGTGGAATATGTAGGTAACCTAACGGTCACTTGGACTATCTAGGTTAAGTAACGGGCACTTGGACTATCTAGGTTACCTAGCGGGAACTTGGAATATGTAGGTTACCTAGCGGGCACTTGGACTATAGGTTAACTAGCGGGCACTTGGACTATGTAGGTTACCTAGCGGGCACTTGGACTATCTAGGTTAGTAAACCGGAACTTGGAATATCTAGGTTACCTAGTGGGCACTTGGACTATGTAGGTTACCTTGCGGGCACTTGGCCTATCTAGGTTACCTATCGGGAACTTGGACTATGTAGGTTTACTAGCGGACACTTGGACGATCTAGGTTAACTAGCGGGCACTTGGACAATGCGGGGTCCCTAGCGGGCACTATGAATATATAGCTTCCCTAGAGGGCACTTGGACTATATCGGTTCCCTATGGGCACTTGGATTATCTGGGTTCCCTAACGGGCACTTGGAATATGAAGATTCCCTATCGGGCACTTGGACTATGTAGGTTCCTCATTGGGCACTTGGACTATGTAGGTTCCCTATCGGGCACTTGGACTATGTAGGTTAACTAGCGGGCCTTGGACTATCTAGGTTACCTAGCAGGCACTTGGACTATCTAGGTTAACTGCAGGCACTAGTACAATGCAGGTTCCCTAGCAGGCACTTTGAATATGTAGGTTCCCTAGAGGGCACTTGGACTATATAGGTTCCCTATGGGCACTTGGACTATCTAGGTTACCTAGCGGGCACTTGGACTATGTACGTCCCCTAGCGGGCACTTGGACTATCTAGGTTAACTAGAGGGCCCTTGGACTATGTAGGTTAACTAGAGGGCACTTGGACTATCTAGGTTAACTAACGGACCTTGGACTATGTAGGTTAACTAGCGGGTCCTTGGACTATGTAGGTTAACTATCGGGCCCTTTGAGGATCTAGGTCAGCAAACGGGCACTTAGACTATGTAGGTTACCTAGCAGGCACTTGGATTGTCTAGGTTACCTAGCGAGCACTTGAACTGTCTAGGTTAACGAACGGGCACTTGGACTATGTAGGTTAGCTAACAGGAACTTGGACTATCTAGGTTAACGAACGGGCACTTGGACTATGGAGGTTAGCTAGCGGGCACATGGACTATCTAGGTTACCTAACGGTCACTTGGACTATGTAGGTTCCCTAGCGGGCACTTGGACTATGTAGGTCCCTTAGCGGGAACTTGGACTATGTAGGATCCCTATCGGGCAGTTGGACTATGTAGGTTAACTAGTGGGCCCTTAGACTATCTAGGTTACCTAGCGGGCACTTGGACTATGTACGTCCCCTAGCGGGCACTTGGACTATCTAGGTTAACTATAGGGCCCTTGGACTATGTAGGTTA
The DNA here is from genome assembly GCF_050624435.1 of Tenrec ecaudatus. Lineage (NCBI taxonomy): Eukaryota > Metazoa > Chordata > Mammalia > Afrosoricida > Tenrecidae > Tenrec > Tenrec ecaudatus. The sequence continues at coordinate 1,264,465 of NW_027457617.1, forward strand.
ACTTGCGGGCACTTGGAATACCTAGGTTAACTAGCGGGCACTTGGACTATCTAGATTAACTAGCGGGCACTTGGACGATTCAGGTTCCCTAGCAGGCACTTGGACTATATAGGTTAATTAGCAGGCACTTGGACTATGGAGGTTACCTAGCGGGCACTTGGACTGTCTAGGTTACCTAACGGGCACTTGGACTATGTAGGTTAATTAGCGGGCACTTGGACTATGTAGGTTAGCTAACAGGAACTTGGACTATATAGGTTAACGAATGGGCACTTGGACTATGGAGGTTACCTAGCGGGCACTTGGACTATCTAGGTTACCTAGCGGGCACTTGGACTATCTAGGTTAACAGGCGGGCACTTGGACTATCTAGGTTAACTAGCGGGCACTTGTACAATGCAGGTTCCCTAGAGGGCACTTGGACTATATAGGTTCCCTATGGGCACTTGGACTATCTAGGTGCCCTAACGGGCACTTGGAATACGTAGGTTCCCTTTCAGACACTTGGACTATGTTAGTTCCTCAGCGGGCACTTGGACGATGTAGGTTAACTAGCGGGCACTTGGACTATCTAGGTTACCTAGCGGGCACTTGGACTATGTACGTCCCCTAGCGGGCACTTGGACTATCGAGGTTAACTAGAGGGCCCTTGGACTATGTAGGTTAACAAGCGGGCACTTGGACTATCTAGGTTAACTAACGGACCTTGGACTATGTAGGTTAACTAACGGGCACTTGGCGATCTAGGTTAACTAGCGGGCACTTGGACTATCTAGGTTAACTAGCGTGAACTTGGACTATCTATGTTAACTAGCGGGCACTTGGACGATGCAGGTTCCCAGAGGGCACTAGGACTATCTAGGTTCCCTAACGAGCACTTGGACTATGTAAGTTCCCTAGCGGGCACTTGGACTATGTAGGTTAACTAGCGGGCCCTTATACTATCTAGGTTACCTAGAGGGCACTTGGACTATGTACGTCCACTAGCAGGCACTTGGACTATCTAGGTTAACTAGAGGGCCCTTGGACTATGTAGGTTAACTAGCGGGCACTTGAAATATCTAGGTTAACTAGCGGACCTTGGACTATGTAGGTTAACTAGCGGGCACTTGGACGATCTAGGTTAACTAGCGGGCACTTGGACTGTCTAGGTTACCTAACGGGCACTTGGACTATGTAGGTTAATTAGCGGGCACTTGGACTATGTAGGTTACCTAGCGGGCACTTGTACTATCTACGTTAACGAACGGGCACGTGGAATATGTAGGTAACCTAACGGTCACTTGGACTATCTAGGTTAAGTAACGGGCACTTGGACTATCTAGGTTACCTAGCGGGAACTTGGAATATGTAGGTTACCTAGGGGGCACTTGGACTATAGTTTAACTAGCGGGCACTTGGACTATATAGGTTACCTAGCGGGCCCTTGGACTATGTAGGTTACCTAGCGCGACTTGGACTATCTAAGTTAACGAACGTGCACTTGGACTATGTAGGTAACCTAGCGGCACTTGCACAGTATAGGTTACCTAGCGGGCACTTGGACTATCTAGGTTAACGAATGGGCACTTGGACTATGTAGGTTACCTAGCGGGCACTTGGACTATCTAGGTTAGTAAGCCGGAACTTGGAATATCTAGGTTACCTAGCGGTCACTTGGACTATGTAGGTTTACTAGCGGACACTTGGACGATCTAGGTTAACTAGCGGGCACTTGGACAATGCAGGTTCCCTAGCGGGCACTATGAATATATAGCTTCCCTAGAGGGCACTTGGACTATATAGGTTCCCTTTGGGCACTTGGACTATCTGGGTTCCCTAACGGGCACTTGGAATATGAAGATTCCCTATCGGGCACTTGGACTATGTAGGTTCCTCATTGGGCACTTGGACTATGTAGGTTCCCTATCGGGCACTTGGACTATGTAGGTTACCTAGCGGGCCTTTGGACTATCTAGGTTACCTTGCGGGCACTTGGACTATCTAGGTTAACTGCAGGCACTTGTACAATGCAGGTTCCCTAGTGGGCACTTTGACTATGTAGGTTCCCTAGAGGGCACTTGGACTATATAGGTTCCCTATGGGCACTTGGACTATCTAGGTGCCCTAACGGGCACTTGGAATACGTAGGTTCCCTTTCAGACACTTGGACTATGTAGGTTCCTCAGCGGGCACTTGGACGATGTAGGTTAACTAGCGGGCACTTGGACTATCTAGGTTACCTAGCGGGCACTTGGACTATGTACGTCCCCTAGTGGGCACTTGGACTATCTAGGTTAACTAGAGGGCCCTTGGACTATGTAGGTTAACTAGAGGGCAATAGGACTATCTAGGTTAACTAACGGACCTTGGACTATGTAGGTTAACTAGCGGGCACTTGGACGATCTAGGTTAACTAGCGGGCTCTTTGACTATGTAGGTTAACTAGCGGGCCCTTTTGAGGATCTAGGTTAGCAAACGGGCACTTGGACTATGTAGGTTACCTAGCAGGCACTTGGACTGTCTAGGTTACGTAGCGGGCACTTGAACTGTCTAGGTTAACGAACGGGCACTTGGACTATGTAGGTTAGCTAACAGGAACTTGGACTATCTAGGTTAACGAACGGGCACTTGGATTATGGAGATTACCTAGCGGGCACTTGGACTATCTAGGTTACCTAACGGGCACTTGGACTATGCAGTTAAACTAGCGGGCACTTGGACTATGAAGGTTAACTAGCGGGCACTTGGACTATCTAGGTTACCTAACGGGCACGTGGACTATCTAGGTTACCTAGCGGGCACTTGGATTATAAAGGTTACCTAGCCAGCCCTTGGACTATGTAGGTTACGTAGTGGGCAATTGGACTATCTAGGTTAACGAACGGGCACGTGGACTATGTAGGTAACCTAACGGGCATTTGGACTATCTAGGTTAGGTAACGAGCACTTGGACTATCTTGGTTACCTAGCGGGAACTTGGAATATGTAGGTTACCTAGCGGGCACTTGGACTATAGGTTAACTAGCGGGCACTTGGACCATATAGGTTACCTAGCGGGCCCTTGGACTATGTAGGTTACCTAGCGCGACTTGGACTATCTAAGTTAACGAACGTGCACTTGGATTATGTAGGTAACCTAGCGGGCACTTGGACAGTATAGGTTACCTAGCAGGCACTTGGACTATCTAGGTTAACTAATGGGCACTTGGACTATGTAGGTTAGTAAACCGGAACTTGGAATATCTAGGTTACCTAGCGGGCACTTGGACTATGTAGGTTACCTTGCGGGCATTGGCCTATCTAGGTTACCTAACGGGAACTTGGAGTATGTAGGTTTACTAGCGGACACTTGGACGATCTAGGTTAACTAGCGGGCACTTGGACAATGCAGGTTCCCTAGCGGGCACTATGAATATATAGCTTCCCAAGAGGGCACTTGGACTATATAGGTTCCCTATGGGCACTTGGACCATCTGGGTTCCCTAACGGGCACTTGGAATATGAAGATTCCCTATCGGGCACTTGGACTATGTAGGTTCCTCATTGGGCACTTGGACTATGTAGGTTCCCTATCGGGCACTTGGACTATGTAGGTTAACTAGCGGGCCCTTGGATTATCTAGGTTACCTATCGGGCACTTGGACTATCTAGGTTAACTAGCGGGCACTTGTACAATGCAGGTTCCCTAGCGGGCACTTTGACTATGTAGGTTCCCTAGAGGGCACTTGGATTATATAGGTTCCCTATGGGCACTTGGACTATCTACGTGCCCTAACGGGCACTTGGAATACGTAGGTTCCCTTTCAGACACTTGGACTATGTAGGTTCCTCAGCGGGCACTTGGACGATGTAGATTAACTAGCGGGCACTTGGACTATGTAGGTTACCTAGCGGGCATTTGGACTATGTAGGTTAACTAACGGGCACTTGGACGATCTAGGTTAACTAGCGGGCACTTAGACTATCTAGGGTAACTAGCGGGAACTTGGACTATCTATGTTAACTAGCGGGCACTTGGACGATGCAGGTTCCCAGAGGGCACTTGGACTATCTAGGTTCCCTAACGGTCACTTGGACTATGTAGGTTCCCTAGCGGGCACTTGGACTATGAAGGTCCCTTATCGGGAACTTGGACTATGTAGGTTCCCTATCGGGCAGTTGGACTATGTAGGTTAACTAGCGGGCCCTTAGACTATCTAGGTTACCTAGAGGGCACTTGGACTATGTACGTCCCCTAGCAGGCACTTGGACTATCTAGGTTAACTAGAGGGCCCTTGGACTATGTAGGTCAACTAGCGGGCACATGGAATATCTAGGTTAACTAGCGGACCTTGGTCTATGTAGGTTAACTAGCGGGCACTTGGACGATCTAGGTTAACTAGCAGGCACTTGGACTATCTAGATTAACTAGCGGGCACTTGGACGATGCCGGTTCCCTAGCGGGCACTTGGACTATATAGGTTAATTAGCAGGCACTTGGACTATGGAGGTTACCTAGCGGGCACTTGGACTGTCTAGGTTACCAAATGGGCACTTGGACTATGTAGGTTAATTAGCGGGCACTTGGACTATGTAGGTTCCCTACCGGGCACTTGGACTATCTAGGTTAACGAACGGGCACGTGGAATATGTAGGTAACCTAACGGGCACTTGGACTATCTAGGTTAGGTAACAGGCACTTGGACTATCTAGGTTACCTAGCGGGAACTTGGAATATGTAGGTTACCTAGCGGGCACTTGGACTATAGGTTAACTAGCGGGCACTTGGACTATGTAGGTTACCTAGCGGGCACTTGGACTATCTAGGTTAGTAAACCGGAACTTGGAATATCTAGGTTACCTAGTGGGCACTTGGACTATGTAGGTTACCTTGCAGGCACTTGGCCTATCTAGGTTACCTATCGGGAACTTGGACTATGTAGGTTTACTAGCGGACACTTGGACGATCTAGGTTAACTAGCGGGCACTTGGACAATGCGGGGTCCCTAGCGGGCACTATGAATATATAGCTTCCCTAGAGGGCACTTGGACTATATCGGTTCCCTATGGGCACTTGGATTATCTGGGTTCCCTAACGGGCACTTGGAATATGAAGATTCCCTATCGGGCACTTGGACTATGTAGGTTCCTCATTGGGCACTTGGACTATGTAGGTTCCCTATCGGGCACTTGGACTATGTAGGTTAACTAGCGGGCCTTGGACTATCTAGGTTACCTAGCAGGCACTTGGACTATCTAGGTTAACTGCAGGCACTAGTACAATGCAGGTTCCCTAGCAGGCACTTTGAATATGTAGGTTCCCTAGAGGGCACTTGGACTATATCGGTTCCCTATGGGCACTTGGACTATCTAGGTTACCTAGCGGGCACTTGGACTATGTACGTCCCCTAGCGGGCACTTGGACTATCTAGGTTAACTAGAGGGCCCTTGGACTATGTAGGTTAACTAGAGGGCACTTGGACTATCTAGGTTAACTAACGGACCTTGGACTATGTAGGTTAACTAGCGGGTCCTTGGACTATGTAGGTTAACTATCGGGCCCTTTGAGGATCTAGGTCAGCAAACGGGCACTTAGACTATGTAGGTTACCTAGCAGGCACTTGGATTGTCTAGGTTACCTAGCGAGCACTTGAACTGTCTAGGTTAACGAACGGGCACTTGGACTATGTAGGTTAGCTAACAGGAACTTGGACTATCTAGGTTAACGAACGGGCACTTGGACTATGGAGGTTAGCTAGCGGGCACTTGGACTATCTAGGTTACCTAACGGTCACTTGGACTATGTAGGTTCCCTAGCGGGCACTTGGACTATGTAGGTCCCTTAGCGGGAACTTGGACTATGTAGGATCCCTATCGGGCAGTTGGACTATGTAGGTTAACTAGTGGGCCCTTAGACTATCTAGGTTACCTAGCGGGCACTTGGACTATGTACGTCCCCTAGCGGGCACTTGGACTATCTAGGTTAACTATAGGGCCCTTGGACTATGTAGGTTAACTTGCGGGCACTTGGAATATCTAGGTTAACTAGCGGGCACTTGGACTATCTAGATTAACTAGCGGGCACTTGGACGATTCAGGTTCCCTAGCAGGCACTTGGACTATATAGGTTAATTAGCAGGCACTTGGACTATGGAGGTTACCTAGCGGGCACTTGGACTGTCTAGGTTACCTAACGGGCACTTGGACTATGTAGGTTAATTAGCGGGCACTTGGACTATGTAGGTTAGCTAACAGGAACTTGGACTATATAGGTTAACGAACGGGCACTTGGACTATGGAGGTTACCTAGCGGGCACTTGGACTATCTAGGTTAACAGGCGGGCACTTGGACTATCTAGGTTAACTAGCGGGCACTTGTACAATGCAGGTTCCCTAGAGGGCACTTGGACTATATAGGTTCCCTATGGGCTCTTGGACTATCTAGGTGCCCTAAAGGGCACTTGGAATACGTAGGTTCCCTTTCAGACACTTGGACTATGTTAGTTCCTCAGCGGGCACTTGGACGATGTAGGTTAACTAGCGGGCACTTGGACTATCTAGGTTACCTAGCGGGCACTTGGACTATGTACGTCCCCTAGCGGGCACTTGGACTATCGAGGTTAACTAGAGGGCCCTTGGACTATGTAGGTTACCTAGCGGGCACTTGGACTATGTACGTCCCCTATCGGGCAGTTGGACTATGTAGGTTAACTAGTGGGCCCTTAGACTATCTAGGTTACCTAGCGGGCACTTGGACTATGTACGTCCCCTAGCGGGCACTTGGACTATCTAGGTTAACTATAGGGCCCTTGGACTATGTAGGTTAACTTGCGGGCACTTGGAATATCTAGGTTAACTAGCGGGCACTTGGACTATCTAGATTAACTAGCGGGCACTTGGACGATTCAGGTTCCCTAGCAGGCACTTGGACTATATAGGTTAATTAGCAGGCACTTGGACTATGGAGGTTACCTAGCGGGCACTTGGACTGTCTAGGTTACCTAACGGGCACTTGGACTATGTAGGTTAATTAGCGGGCACTTGGACTATGTAGGTTAGCTAACAGGAACTTGGACTATATAGGTTAACGAACGGGCACTTGGACTATGGAGGTTACCTAGCGGGCACTTGGACTATCTAGGTTAACAGGCGGGCACTTGGACTATCTAGGTTAACTAGCGGGCACTTGTACAATGCAGGTTCCCTAGAGGGCACTTGGACTATATAGGTTCCCTATGGGCACTTGGACTATCTAGGTGCCCTAACGGGCACTTGGAATACTTGGTTCCCTTTCAGACACTTGGACTATGTTAGTTCCTCAGCGGGCACTTGGACGATGTAGGTTAAATAGCGGGCACTTGGACTATCTAGGTTACCTAGCGGGCACTTGGACTATGTACGTCCACTAGCAGGCACTTGGACTATCTAGGTTAACTAGAGGGCCCTTGGACTATGTAGGTTAACTAGCGGGCACTTGAAATATCTAGGTTAACTAGCGGACCTTGGACTATGTAGGTTAACTAGCGGGCACTTGGACGATCTAGGTTAACTAGCGGGCACTTGGACTATGAAGGTTACCTAGCGGGCACTTGGACTGTCTAGGTTACCTAACGGGCACTTGGACTATGTAGGTTAATTAGCGGGCACTTGGATTATGTAGATTACCTAGCGGGCACTTGTACTATCTAGGTTAACGAACGGGCACGTGGAATATGTAGGTAACCTAACGGTCACTTGGACTATCTAGGTTAAGTAACGGGCACTTGGACTATCTAGGTTACCTAGCGGGAACTTGGAATATGTAGGTTACCTAGGGGGCACTTGGACTATAGTTTAACTAGCGGGCACTTGGACTATATAGGTTACCTAGCGGGCCCTTGGACTATGTAGGTTACCTAGCGCGACTTGGACTATCTAAGTTAACGAACGTGCACTTGGACTATGTAGGTAACCTAGCGGGCACTTGGACAGTATAGGTTACCTAGCGGGCACTTGGACTATCTAGGTTAACGAATGGGCACTTGGACTATGTAGGTTACCTAGCGGGCACTTGGACTATCTAGGTTAGTAAGCCGGAACTTGGAATATCTAGGTTACCTAGCGGGCACTTGGACTATGTAGGTTTACTAGCGGACACTTGGACGATCTAGGTTAACTAGCGGGCACTTGGACAATGCAGGTTCCCTAGCGGGCACTATGAATATATAGCTTCCCTAGAGGGCACTTGGACTATATAGGTTCCCTATGGGCACTTGGACTATCTGGGTTCCCTAACGGGCACTTGGAATATGAAGATTCCCTATCGGGCACTTGGACTATGTAGGTTCCTCATTGGGCACTTGGACTATGTAGGTTCCCTATCGGGCACTTGGACTATGTAGGTTACCTAGCGGGCCTTTGGACTATCTAGGTTACCTTGCGGGCACTTGGACTATCTAGGTTAACTGCAGGCACTTGTAGAATGCAGTTTCCCTAGCGGGCACTTTGACTATGTAGGTTCCCTAGAGGGCACTTGGACTATATAGGTTCCCTATGGGCACTTGGACTATCTAGGTTACCTAGCGGGCACTTGGACTATGTAGGTTAACTAGCGGGCCCTTTGAGGATCTAGGTTAGCAAACGGGCACTTGGACTATGTAGGTTACCTAGCAGGCACTTGGACTGTCTAGGTTACGTAGCGGGCACTTGAACTGTCTAGGTTAACGAACGGGCACCTGGACTATGTAGGTTAGCTAACAGGAACTGGGACTATCTAGGTTAACGAACGGGCACTTGGATTATGGAGGTTACCTAGCGGGCACTTGGACTATCTAGGTTACCTAACGGGCACTTGGACTATGCAGGTAAACTAGCGGGCACTTGGACTGTCTAGGTTACCTAGCGGGCACTTGGACTGAGTAGGTTAACTAGCGGGCACTTGGACTATCTAGGTTACCTAACGGGCACTTGAACTATCTAGCTTACCTAGCGGGCACTTGGATTATAAAGGTTACCTAGCCAGCCCTTGGACTATGTAGGATACGTAGTGGGCAATTGGACTATCTAGGTTAACGAACGGGCATGTGGACTATGTAGGTAACCTATGGGCATTTGGACTATCTAGGTTAGGTAACGAGCACTGGACTATCTAGGTTACCTAGCGGGAACTTGGAATATTTAGGTTACCTAGCTGGCACTTGGACTATAGGTTAACTAGCGGGCACTTGGACTATGAAGGTTACCTAGCGGGCACTTGGACTGTCTAGGTTACCTAACGGGCACTTGGACCATATAGGTTACCTAGCGGGCCCTTGGACTATGTAGGTTACCTAGCGCGACTTGGACTATCTAAGTTAACGAACGTGCACTTGGACTATGTGGGAAACCTAGCGGACACTTGGACAGTATAGGTTACCTAGCGGGCACTTGGACTATCTAGGTTAACGAATGGGCACTTGGACTATGTAGGTTACCTAGCGGGCACTTGGACTATCTAGGTTAGTTAAAAGGAACTTGGCCTATCTAGGTTACCTAACGGGAACTTGGACTATGTAGGTTTACTAGCGTACAATTGGACGATCTAGGTTAACTAGCGGGCACTTGGACAATGCGGGTTCCCTAGCGGGCACTATGAATATATACCTTCCCTAGAGAGCACTTGGACTATATAGGTTCCCTATGGGCACTTGGACTATCTGGGTTCCCTAACGGGCACTTGGAATATGAAGATTCCCTATCGGGCACTTGGACTATGTAGGTTCCTCATTGGGCACTTGGATTATGTAGGTTCCCTATCGGGCACTTGGACTATGTAGGTTAACTAGCGGGCCTTGGACTATCTAGGTTACCTAGCAGGCACTTGGCCTATCTAGGTTAACTGCAGGCACTTCTACAATGCAGGTTCCCTAGCAGGCACTTTGAATATATAGGTTCCCTAGAGGGCACTTGGACTATATAGGTTCCCTATGGGCACTTGGACTATCTAGGTTACCTAGCGGGCACTTGGACTATGTACGTCCCCTAGCGGGCACTTGGACTATCTAGGTTAACTAGAGGGCACTTGGACTATCTAGGTTAACTAACGGACCTTGGACTATGTAGGTTAACTAGCGGGTCCTTGGACTATGTAGGTTAACTATCGGGCCCTTTGAGGATCTAGGTCAGCAAACGGGCACTTGGACTATGTAGGTTACCTAGCAGGCACTTGGACTGTCTAGGTTACCTAGCGAGCACTTGAACTGTCTAGGTTAACGAACGGGCACTTGGACTATGTAGGTTAGCTAATAGGAACTTGGACTATTTAGGTTAACGAACGGGCACTTGGACTATGGAGGTTAGCTAGCGGGCACTTGGACTATCTAGGTTACCTAATGGGCACGTGGACTATCTATGTTAACGAGCGGGCACTTGGAGTATGCAGGTTCCCTAGAGGGCACTTGGACTATCTAGGTTCCCTAACGGGCACTTGGACTATGTAGGATCCCTAGCGGGCACTTGGACTATGTAGGTCCCTTAGCGGGAACTTGGACTATGTAGGATCCCTAGCGGGCACTTGGACTATGTAGGTTAACTAGCGGGCCTTTAGACTATCTAGGTTACCTAGCGGGCACTTGGACTATCTAGGTTAAATATAGGGCCCTTGGACTATGTAGGTTAACTAGCGGGCACTTGGAATATCTAGGTTAACTAGCGGACCTTGGACTATGTAGGTTAACTAGCGGGCACTTGGACGATCTAGGTTAACTTGCGGGCACTTGGACTATCTAGGTTAACTAGCGGGCACTTGGACTATCTACATTAACTAGCGGGCACTTGGACGATTCAGGTTCCCTAGCAGGCAATTGGACTATATAGGTTAATTAGCAGGCACTTGGACTATGGAGGTTACCTAGCGGGCACTTGGACTGTCTAGGTTACCTAAAGGGCACTTGGACTATGTAGGTTAATTAGCGGGCACTTGGACTATGTAGGTTAGCTAACAGGAACTTGGACTATCTAGGTTAACGAACGGGCACTTGGACTATGGAAGTTACCTAGCGGGCACTTGGACTATGTAGGTTACCTAGCGGGCACTTGGACTATCTAGGTTACCTAACGGGCACTTGGTCTATGCAGGTAACCTAGCGGGCACTTGGACTGTCTAGATTACCTAGCGGGCACTTGGACTATGTAGGTTAACTAGCGGGCACTTGGACTATCTAGGTTACCTAACGGGCACTTGGACTATCTAGGTTACCTAGCGGGCACTTGGATTCTAAAGGTTACCTAGCCAGCCCTTGGACTACGTAGGTTACCTAGTGGGCAATTGGACTATCTAGGTTAACGAACGGCACGTTGACTATGTAGGTAACCTAACGGGCACTTGGAATATCTAGGTTAGGTAACGTGCAGTTGGACTATCTAGGTTAACTAGCGGGAACTAGGAATATGTAGGTTACCTAGCAGGCACTTGGACTATAGGTTAACTAGCGGGCACTTGGACTATATAGGTTACCTAGCGGGCCCTTGGACTATGTAGGTTACCTAGCGCGACTTGGACTATCTAAGTTAACGAACGTGCACTTGGACTATGTAGGTAACCCAGCGGGCACTTGGACAGTATAGGTTACCTAGTGGGCACTTGGACTATCTAGGTTAACGAATGGGCACTTGGACTATGTAGGTTACCTAGCGGGCACTTGGACTATCTAGGTTAGTAAACCGGAACTTGGAATATCTAGGTTACCTAGCGGGCACTTGGACTATGTAGGTTACTTTGCGGGCACTTGGCCTATCTAGCTTACCTAACGCGAACTTGGACTATGTAGGTTTACTAGCGGACACTTGGACTATCTAGGTTAACTAGCGGGCACTTGGACAATGCAGGTTCCCTAGCGGGCACTATGAATATATAGATTCCCTAGAGGGCACTTGGACTATATAGGTTCCCTAAGGGCACTTGGACTATCTGGGTTCCCTAACGGGCAGTCGGAATATGAAGATTCCCTATCGGGCACTTGGACTATGTAGGTTCCTCATTGGGCACTTGGACTATGTAGCTTCCCTATCGGGCACTTGGACTGTGTAGGTTAACTAGCGGGCCCTTGGACTATCTAGGTTACCTAGCGGGCACTTGGACTATCTAGGTTAACTAGCGGGCACTTGGACTATCTAGGTTAACTAGCGGGCACTTGTACAATGCAGGTTCCCTAGAGGGCACTTGGACTATATAGGTTCCCTATGGGCACTTGGACTATCTGGGTTCCCTAACGGGCACTCGGAATATGAAGATTCCCTATCGGGCACTTGGACTATGTAGGTTCCTCATTGTGCACTTGGACTATGAAGGTTCCCTATCGGGCACTTGGACTATGTAGGATAACTAGCGGGCCTTGGACTATCTAGGTTACCTAGCAGGCACTTGGACTATCTAGGTTAACTGCAGGCACTTGTACAATATAGGTTCCTTAGCAGGCACTTTGAATATGTAGGTTCCCTAGAGGGCACTTGGACTATATAGGTTCCCTATGGGCACTTGGACTATCTAGGTTACCTAGCGGGCACTTGGACTATGTACGTCCCCTAGCGGGCACTTGGACTATCTAGGTTAACTAGAGGGCCCTTGGACTATGTAGGTTAACTAGAGGGCACTTGGACTATCTAGTTTAACTAACGGACCTTGGACTATGTAGGTTAACTAGCGGGCCCTTGGACTATGTAGGTTAAGTAGCGGGCCCTTTGAGGATCAAGGTCAGCAAACGGGCACTTGGACTATATAGGTTACCTAGCAGGCACTTGGACTGTCTAGGTTACCTAGCGGGCACTTGAACTGTCTAGGTTAACGAACGGGCACTTGGACTATGTAGGTTAGCTAACAGGAACTTGGACTATCTAGGTTAACGAACGGGCACTTGGACTATGGAGGTTAGCTAGCGGGCACTTGGACTATCTAGGTTACCTAACAGGCACTTGGACTATCTATGTTAACGAGCGGGCACTTGGACTATGCAGGTTCCCTGAGGGCACTTGGACTATCTAGGTTCCCTAACGGGCACTTGGACTATGTAGGTTCCCTAGCGGGCACTTGGACTATGTAGGTCCCTTAGCGGGAACTTGGACTATGTAGGTTCCCTGTCGGTCAGTTGGACTATCTAGGTTAACTATAGGGCCCTTGGACTATGTAGGTTAACTAGCGGGCACTTGGAATATCTAGGTTAACTATAGGGCCCTTGGACTATGTAGGTTAACTAGCGGGCACTTGGAATATCTAGGTTAACTAGCGGACCTTGGACTATGTAGGTTAACTAGCGGGCACTTGGACGATCTAGGTTAACTTGCGGGCACTTGGACTATCTAGGTTAACTAGCGGGCACTTGGACTATCTACATTAACTAGCGGGCACTTGGACGATTCAGGTTCCCTAGCAGGCAATTGGACTATATAGGTTAATTAGCAGGCACTTGGACTATGGAGGTTACCTAGCGGGCACTTGGACTGTCTAGGTTACCTAAAGGGCACTTGGACTATGTAGGTTAATTAGCGGGCACTTGGACTATGTAGGTTAGCTAACAGGAACTTGGACTATCTAGGTTAACGAACGGGCACTTGGACTATGGAAGTTACCTAGCGGGCACTTGGACTATGTAGGTTACCTAGCGGGCACTTGGACTATCTAGGTTACCTAACGGGCACTTGGTCTATGCAGGTAACCTAGCGGGCACTTGGACTGTCTAGATTACCTAGCGGGCACTTGGACTATGTAGGTTAACTAGCGGGCACTTGGACTATCTAGGTTACCTAACGGGCACTTGGACTATCTAGGTTACCTAGCGGGCACTTGGATTCTAAAGGTTACCTAGCCAGCCCTTGGACTACGTAGGTTACCTAGTGGGCAATTGGACTATCTAGGTTAACGAACGGCACGTTGACTATGTAGGTAACCTAACGGGCACTTGGAATATCTAGGTTAGGTAACGTGCAGTTGGACTATCTAGGTTAACTAGCGGGAACTAGGAATATGTAGGTTACCTAGCAGGCACTTGGACTATAGGTTAACTAGCGGGCACTTGGACTATATAGGTTACCTAGCGGGCCCTTGGACTATGTAGGTTACCTAGCGCGACTTGGACTATCTAAGTTAACGAACGTGCACTTGGACTATGTAGGTAACCCAGCGGGCACTTGGACAGTATAGGTTACCTAGTGGGCACTTGGACTATCTAGGTTAACGAATGGGCACTTGGACTATGTAGGTTACCTAGCGGGCACTTGGACTATCTAGGTTAGTAAACCGGAACTTGGAATATCTAGGTTACCTAGCGGGCACTTGGACTATGTAGGTTACTTTGCGGGCACTTGGCCTATCTAGCTTACCTAACGCGAACTTGGACTATGTAGGTTTACTAGCGGACACTTGGACTATCTAGGTTAACTAGCGGGCACTTGGACAATGCAGGTTCCCTAGCGGGCACTATGAATATATAGATTCCCTAGAGGGCACTTGGACTATATAGGTTCCCTAAGGGCACTTGGACTATCTGGGTTCCCTAACGGGCAGTCGGAATATGAAGATTCCCTATCGGGCACTTGGACTATGTAGGTTCCTCATTGGGCACTTGGACTATGTAGCTTCCCTATCGGGCACTTGGACTGTGTAGGTTAACTAGCGGGCCCTTGGACTATCTAGGTTACCTAGCGGGCACTTGGACTATCTAGGTTAACTAGCGGGCACTTGGACTATCTAGGTTAACTAGCGGGCACTTGTACAATGCAGGTTCCCTAGAGGGCACTTGGACTATATAGGTTCCCTATGGGCACTTGGACTATCTGGGTTCCCTAACGGGCACTCGGAATATGAAGATTCCCTATCGGGCACTTGGACTATGTAGGTTCCTCATTGTGCACTTGGACTATGAAGGTTCCCTATCGGGCACTTGGACTATGTAGGTTAACTAGCGGGCCTTGGACTATCTAGGTTACCTAGCAGGCACTTGGACTATCTAGGTTAACTGCAGGCACTTGTACAATATAGGTTCCTTAGCAGGCACTTTGAATATGTAGGTTCCCTAGAGGGCACTTGGACTATATAGGTTCCCTATGGGCACTTGGACTATCTAGGTTACCTAGCGGGCACTTGGACTATGTACGTCCCCTAGCGGGCACTTGGACTATCTAGGTTAACTAGAGGGCCCTTGGACTATGTAGGTTAACTAGAGGGCACTTGGACTATCTAGTTTAACTAACGGACCTTGGACTATGTAGGTTAACTAGCGGGCCCTTGGACTATGTAGGTTAAGTAGCGGGCCCTTTGAGGATCAAGGTCAGCAAACGGGCACTTGGACTATATAGGTTACCTAGCAGGCACTTGGACTGTCTAGGTTACCTAGCGGGCACTTGAACTGTCTAGGTTAACGAACGGGCACTTGGACTATGTAGGTTAGCTAACAGGAACTTGGACTATCTAGGTTAACGAACGGGCACTTGGACTATGGAGGTTAGCTAGCGGGCACTTGGACTATCTAGGTTACCTAACAGGCACTTGGACTATCTATGTTAACGAGCGGGCACTTGGACTATGCAGGTTCCCTGAGGGCACTTGGACTATCTAGGTTCCCTAACGGGCACTTGGACTATGTAGGTTCCCTAGCGGGCACTTGGACTATGTAGGTCCCTTAGCGGGAACTTGGACTATGTAGGTTCCCTGTCGGTCAGTTGGACTATCTAGGTTAACTATAGGGCCCTTGGACTATGTAGGTTAACTAGCGGGCACTTGGAATATCTAGGTTAACTAGCGGACCTTGGACTATGTAGGTTAACTAGCGGGCACTTGGACGATCTAGGTTAACTTGCGGGCACTTGGACTATCTAGGTTAACTAGCGGGCACTTGGACTATGGAGGTTACCTAGCGGGCACTTGGACTATGTAGGTTACCTAGCGGGCATTAGGTCTATCTAGGTTACCTAACGGGCACTTGGACTATCAGGTAACCTAGCGGGCACTTGGACTGTCTAGGTTACCTAGCGGGCACTTGGACTATGTAGGTTAACTAGCGGGCACTTGGACTATCTAGGTTACCTAGCGGGCACTTGGATTCTAAAGGTTACCTAGCCAGCCCTCGGACTACGTAGGTTACCTAGTGGCAATTGGACTATCTAGGTTAACGAACGGGCACGTTGACTATGTAGGTAACCTAACGGGCACTTGGACTATCTAGGTTAGGTAACGGGCACTTGGACTATCTAGGTTACCTAGCGGGAACTTGGAATATGTAGGTTACCTAGCGGGCACTTGGACTATAGGTTAACTAGCGGGCACTTGGACTATATAGGTTACCTAGCGGGCCCTTGGACTATGTAGGTTACCTAGCGCGACTTGGACTATCTAAGTTAAAGAACGTGCACTTGGACTATGTAGGTAACCCAGCGGGCACTTGGACAGTATAGGTTACCTAGTGGGCACTTGGACTATCTAGGTTAACGAATGGGCACTTGGACTATGTAGGTTACCTAGCGGGCACTTGGACTATCTAGGTTAGTAAACCAGAACTTGGAATATCTAGGTTACCTAGCGGGCACTTGGACTATGTAGGTTACCTTGCGGGCACTTGGCATATCTAGCTTACCTAACGCGAACTTGGACTATGTAGGTTTTCTAGCGGACACTTGGACGATCTAGGTTAACTAGCGGGCACTTGGACAATGCAGGTTCCCTAGCGGGCACAATGAATATGTAGATTCCCTAGAGGGCACTTGGACTATATAGGTTCCCTAAGGCCACTTGGACTATCTGTGTTCCCTAACGGGCACTCGGAATATGAAGATTCTCTATCGGGCACTTGGACTATATAGGTTCCTCATTGGGCACTTGGACTATGTAGGTTCCCTATCGGGCACTTGGACTATGTAGGTTAACTAGCGGGCAGTTGGACTATGTAGGTTAACTAGCGGGCACTTGGACTATCTAGGTTAACTAGCGGGCACTTGTACAATGCAGGTTCCCTAGCGGGCACTTTGACTATGTAGGTTCCCTTGAGGGCACATGGACTATATAGGTTCCCTAAGGGCACTTGGACTATCTGGGTTCCCTAACGGGCACTCGGAATATGAAGATTCCCTATCGGGCACTTGGACTATGTAGGTTCCTCGTTGTGCACTTGGACTATGTAGGTTCCCTATCGGCACTTGGACTATGTATGGTTATCTAGAGGGCCATGGACTATCTAGGTTACCTAGCAGGCACTTGGACTATCTAGGTTAACTGCAGGCACTTGTACAATATAGGTTCCCTAGCAGGCACTTTGTATATGTAGGTTCGCTAGAGGGCACTTGGACTATATAGGTTCCCTATGGGCACTTGGACTATCTAGGTTACCTAGCGGGCACTTGGACTATGTACGTCCCCTAGCGGGCACTTGGACTATCTAGGTTAACTAGAGGGCCCTTGGACTATGTAGGTTAACTAGAGGGCACTTGGACTATCTAGTTTAACTAACGGACCTTGGACTATGTAGGTTAACTAGCGGGCCCTTGGACTATGTAGGTTAAGTAGCGGGCCCTTTGAGGATCAAGGTCAGCAAACGGGCACTTGGACTATATAGGTTACCTAGCAGGCACTTGGACTGTCTAGGTTAACGAACGGGCACTTGGACTATGTAGGTTAGCTAACAGGAACTTGGACTATCTAGGTTAACGAACGGGCACTTGGACTATGGAGGTTAGCTAGCGGGCACTTGGACTATCTAGGTTACCTAACAGGCACTTGGACTATCTATGTTAACGAGCGGGCACTTGGACTATGCAGGTTCCCTGAGGGCACTTGGACTATCTAGGTTCCCTAACGGGCACTTGGACTATGTAGGTTCCCTAGCGGGCACTTGGACTATGTAGGTCCCTTAGCGGGAACTTGGACTATGTAGGTTCCCTATCGGGCAGTTGGACTATGTAGGTTAACTAGCGGGCCCTTTGACTATCTAGGTTACCTAGAGGGCACTTGGACTATGTACGACCCCTAGCTGGCACTTGGACTATCTAGGTTAACTAGAGGGCCCTTGGACTATGTAGGTTAACTAGCGGGCACTTGGAATATCTAGGTTAACTAGCGGACCTTGGACTATGTAGGTTAACTAGCGGGCACTTGGACGATCTAGGTTAACTAGCGGGCACTTGGACTATGTACGTCCCCTAGCGGGGATTTGGACTATCGAGATTAACTAGAGGGCCCTTGGACAATGTATGTTAATTAGCGGTCACTTGGACTATCTAGGTTAACTAACGGACCTTGGACTGTGTAGGTTAACTAACGGGCACTTGGACGATCTAGGTTAACTAGCGGGCACTTGGACTATCTAGGTTAACTAGCGGGCACTTGGACTATCTATGTTAACTAGTGGGCACTTGGACGATGCAGGTTCCCAGAGGGCACTTGGACTATCTAGGTTTCCTAACGGGCACTTGGACTATGTAAGTTCCCTAGCGGGCACTTGGACTATGTAGGTCCCTTAGCGAGAACTTGGACTATGTAGGTTCCCTATCGGGCACTTGGACTATTTAGGTTAACTAGCGGGCCCTTAGACTATCTAGGTTACCTAGAGGGCACTTGGACTATGTACGTCCCCTAGCAGGCACTTGGACTATCTAGATTAACTAGCGAGCACTTGGACGATGCAGGTTCCCTAGCGGGCACTTGGACTATCTAGGTTAGGTAACGGGCACTTGGATTATCTAGGTTACCTAGCAGGAACTTGGAATATGTAGGTTACCTAGCGGGCACTTGGACTATAGGTTAACTAGCGGGCACTTGGACTATATAGGTTACCTAGCGGGCCCTTAGACTATGTAGGTTACCTAGCGCGACTTGGACAATCTAAGTTAACGAACGTGCACTTGGACTATGTAGGTTAACTAGCGGACACTTGGACTATCTAGGTTAAATAGCGGGCACTTGGAATAGGTAGGTTACCTAGCGGGCACTTGGACTATAGTTTAACTAGCGGGCACTTGGACAGTATAGGTTACCTAGCGGGCAGTTGGACTATGTAGGTTAACTAGCGGGCCCTTAGACTATCTAGGTTACCTAGAGGGCACTTGGACTATGTACGTCCACTAGCAGGCACTTGGACTATCTAGGTTAACTAGAGGGCCCTTGGACTATGTAGGTTAACTAGCGGGCACTTGGAATATCTAGGTTAACTAGCGGACCTTGGACTATGTAGGTTAACTAGCGGGCACTTGGACGATCTAGGTTAACTAGCGGGCACTTGGACTATGGAGGTTACCTAGCGGGCACTTGGACTGTCTAGGTTACCTAACGGGCACTTGGACTATGTAGGTTAATTAGCGGGCACTTGGACTATGTAGGTTACCTAGCGGGCACTTGGACTATCTAGGTTAATGAACGGGCACGTGGAATATGTAGGTAACCTAACGGGCACTTGGACTATCTAGGTTAGGTAACAGGCACTTGGACTATCTAGGTTACCTAGCGGGAACTTGGAATATGTAGGTTACCTAGCGGGCACTTGGACTATAGGTTAACTAGCGGGCACTTGGACTATATAGGTTACCTAGCGGGCCCTTGGACTATGTAGGTTACCTAGTGCGACTTGGACTATCTAAGGTAACGAACGTGCACTTGGACTGTGTAGGTAACCTAGCGGGCACTTGGACAGTATAGGTTACCTAGCGGGCACTTGGACTATCTAGGTTAACGAATGGGCACTTGGACTATGTAGGTTACCTAGCGGGCACTTGGACTATCTAGGTTAGTAAGCCGGAACTTGGAATATCTAGGTTACCTAGCGGGCACTTGGACTATGTAGGTTTACTAGCGGACACTTGGACGATCTAGGTTAACTAGCGGGCACTTGGACAATGCAGGTTCCCTAGCGGGCACTATGAATATATAGCTTCCCTAGAGGGCACTTGGACTATATAGGTTCCCTATGGGCACTTGGACTATCTGGATTCCCTAACGGGCACTTGGAATATGAAGATTCCTTATCGGGCACTTGGACTATGTAGGTTCCTCATTGGGCACTTGGACTATGTAGGTTCCCTATCGGGCACTTTTAATATGTAGGTTACCTAGCGGGCTAGCGGGCCTTTGGACTATCTAGGTTACCTTGCGGGCACTTGGACTATCTAGGTTAACTGCAGGCACTTGTACAATGCAGGTTCCCTAGCGGGCACTTTGACTATGTATGTTCCCTAGAGGGCACTTGGATTATATAGGTTCCCTATGGGCACTTGGACTATCTAGGTGCACTAACGGGCACTTGGAATACGTAGGTTCCCTTTCAGACACTTGGACTATGTAGGTTCCTCAGCGGGCACTTGGACGATGTAGGTTAACTAGCGGGCACTTGGACTATCTAGGTTACCTAGCGGGCACTTGGACTATGTACGTCCCCTAGCGGGCACTTGGATTATCTAGGTTAACTAGAGGGCCCTTGGACTATGTAGGTTAACTAGAGGGCAATAGGACTATCTAGGTTAACTAAAGGACTTTGGACTATGTAGGTTAACTAGCGGGCACTTGGACGATCTAGGTTAATTAGCGGGCTCTTGGACTATGTAGGTTAACTAGCGGGCCATTTTAGGATCTAGGTTAGCAAACGGGCACTTGGACTATGTAGGTTACCTAGCAGGCACTTGGACTGTCTAGGTTACGTAGCGGGCACTTGAAATGTCTAGGTTAACGAAAGGGCACTTGGACTATGTAGGTTAGCTAACAGGAACTTGGACTATCTAGGTTAACGAACGGGCACTTGGATTATGGAGGTTACCTAGCGGGCACTTGGACTATCTAGGTTACCTAACGGGCATTTGGACTATGCAGGTAAACTAGCGGGCACTTGGAATGTCTAGGTTACCTAGCGGGCACTTGGACTATGTAGGTTAACTAGCGGGCACTTGGATTATCTAGGTTACCTAAAGGGCACTTGGACTATCTAGGTTACCTAGGGGGAACTTGGATTATAAAGGTTACCTAGCCAACCCTTGGACTATGTAGGTTACGTAGTGGGCAATTGGACTATCTAGGTTAACGAACGGGCACGTGGACTATGTAGGTAACCTAGCGGGCACTTGGACAGTATAGGTTACCTAGCGGGCACTTGGACTATCTAGGTTAACGAATGGGCACTTGGACTATGTAGGTTACCTAGCGGGCACTTGGACTATCTAGGTTAGTAAACCGGAACTTGGAATATCTAGGTTACCTAGCGGGCACTTGGACTATGTAGGTTACCTTGCGGGCACTTGGCCTATCTAGGTTACCTAACGGGAACTTGGACTATGTAGGTTTACTTGCGGACACTTGGACGATCTAGGTTAACTAGCGGGCACTTGGACAATGTGGATTCCCTAGTGGGCACTATGAATATATAGCTTCCCTAGAGGGCACTGGACTATATAGGTTCCCTATGAGCACTTGGACTATCTGGGTTCCCTAACGGGCACTTGGAATATGAAGATTCCCTATCGGGCACTTGGACTATGTATGTTCCTCATTGGGCACTTGGACTATGTAGGATCTGTATCGGGCACTTGGACTATGTAGGTTAACTAGCGGGCCTTGGACTATCTAGGGTACCTAGCAGGCACTTGGACTATCTAGGTTAACTGCAGGCACTTGTACAATGCAGGTTCCCTAGCAGGCACTTTGAATATGTAGGTTCCCTAGAGGGCACTTGGACTATATAGGTTCCCTATGGGCACGTTGACTATCTAGGTTACCTAGCGGGCACTTGGACTATGTACGTCCCCTAGCGGGCACTTGGACTATCTAGGTTATCTAGAGGGCCCTTGGACTATGTAGGTTACCTAGCGGGCACTTGGACTATCTAGGTTACCTAACGGGCACTTGGTCTATGCAGGTAACCTAGCGGGCACTTGGACTGTCTAGATTGCCTAGCGGGCACTTGGACTATGTAGGTTAACTAGCGGGCACTTAGACTATCTAGGTTACCTAACGGGCACTTGGACTATCTAGGTTACCTAGCGGGCACTTGGATTCTAAAGGTTACCTGGCCAGCCCTTGGACTACGTAGGTTTCCTAGTGGGCAATTGGACTATCTAGGTTAACGAACGGCACGTTGACTATGTAGGTAACCTAACGGGCACTTGGAATATCTAGGTTAGGTAACGTGCACTTGGACTATCTAGGTTACCTAGCGGGAACTTGGAATATGTAGGTTACCTAGCGGGCACTTGGACTATAGGTTAACTAGTGGGCACTTGGACTATATAGGTTACCTAGCGGGCCCTTGGACTATGTAGGTTACCTAGCGCGACTTGGACTATCTTAGTTAACGAACGTGCACTTGGACTATGTAGGTAACGCAGCGGGCACTTGGACAGTATAGGTTACCTAGAGGGCACTTGGACTATCTAGGTTAACGAATGGGCACTTGGACTATGTAGGTTACCTAGCGGGCACTTGGACTATCTAGGTTAGTAAACCGGAACTTGGAATATCTAGGTTACCTAGCGGGCACTTGGACTATGTAGGTTACCTTGCGGGCACTTGGCCTATCTAGCTTACCTAACGCGAACT
The DNA here is from genome assembly GCF_050624435.1 of Tenrec ecaudatus. Lineage (NCBI taxonomy): Eukaryota > Metazoa > Chordata > Mammalia > Afrosoricida > Tenrecidae > Tenrec > Tenrec ecaudatus. Next base: position 1,286,939 of record NW_027457617.1, read on the forward strand.
TGGACTATGTAGGTTTACTAGCGGACACTTGGACTATCTAGGTTAAATACCTGGCACTTGGACAATGTAGGTTCCCTAGCGGGCACAATGAATATGTAGATTCCCTAGAGGGCACTTGGACTATATAGGTTCCCTAAGGGGACTTGGACTATCTGGGTTCCCTTCGGGCACTCGGAATAGGAAGATTCCCTATCGGGCACTTGGACTATGTAGGTTCCTCATTGGGCACTTGGACTATGTAGGTTCCCTATCGGGCACTTGGACTATGTAGGTTAACTAGCGGGCCCTTGGACTATCTAGGTTACCTAGCGGGCACTTGGACTATCTAGGTTAACTAGCGGGCACTTGTACAATGCAGGTTCCCTAGCGGGCACTTTGACTATGTAGGTTCCCTAGAGGGCACTTGGACTATATAGGTTCCCTATGGGCACTTGGACTATCTAGGTGCCCTAACGGGCACTTGGAATACGTAGGTTCCCTTTCAGACACTTGGACTATGTAGGTTCCTCAGCGGGCACTTGGACGATGTAGGTTAACTAGCAGGCACTTGGACTATCTAGGTTACCTAGCGGGCACTTGGAATATGTACGTCCCCTAGCGGGCACTTGGACTATCGAAGTTAACTAGAGGGCCCTTGGACTATGTAGGTTAACTAGCGGGCACTTGGACTATCTAGGTTAACTAACGGACCTTGGACTATGTAGGTTAACTAACGGGCACTTGGATGATCTAGGTTAACTAGCGGGCACTTGGACTATCTAGGTTAACTAGCGGGAACTTGGACTATCTATGTTAACTAGCGGGCACTTGGACGATGCAGGTTCCCAGAGGGCACTTGGACTATCTAGGTTCCCTAACGGGCACTTGGACTATGTAAGTTCCCTAGCGGGCACTTGGACTATGTAGGTCCCTTAGCGGGAACTTGGACTATGTAGGTTCCCTATCGGGCAGTTGGACTATGTAGGTTAACTAGCGGGCCCTTAGACTATCTAGGTTACCTAGAGGGCACTTGGACTATGTACGTCCACTAGCAGGCACTTGGACTATCTAGGTTATCTAGAGGGCCCTTGGACTATGTAGGTTAACTAGCGGGCACTTGGAATATCTAGGTTAACTAGCGGACCTTGGACTATGTAGGTAAACTAGCGGGCACTTGGACGATCTAGGTTAACTAGCGGGCACTTGGACTATGGAGGTTACCTAGCGGGCACTTGGACTGTCTAGGTTACCTAACGGGCACTTGGACTATGTAGGTTAATTAGCGGGCATTTGGACTATGTAGGTTAGCTAACAGGAACTTGGACTATCTAGGTTAACGAACGGGCACTTGGACTATGGAGGTTACCTAGCGGGTACTTGGACTATGCAGGTAACCTAGCGGGCACATGGACTGTCTAGATTACCTAGCGGGCACTGGACTATGTAGGTTAACTAGCGGGCACTTGGACTATCTAGGTTACCTAACGGGCACTTGGACTAACTAGGTTACATAGCGGGCACTTGGACTATAGGTTAACTAGCGGGCACTTGGACTATATAGGTTACCTAGCGGGCCATTGGACTATGTAGGTTACCTAGCGCGACTGGGACTATCTAAGTTAACGAACGTGCACTTGGACTATGTAGGTAACCCAGCGGGCACTTGGACAGTATAGGATACCTAGGGGGCACTTGGACTATCTAGGTTAACGAATGGGCACTTGGACTATGTAGGTTACCTAGCGGGCACTTGGACTATCTAGGTTAGTAAATCGGAACGTGGAATATCTAGGTTACCTAGAGGGCACTTGGACTATATAGGTTCCCTAAGGGCACTTGGACTATCTGGGTTCCCTATCGGGCACTCGGAATATGAAGATTCCCTATCGGACACGTGGACTATGTAGGTTCCTCATTGGGCACTTGGACTATGTAGGTTAACTAGCGGGCACTTGGACTATCTAGGTTACCTAGCGGGCAATTGGACTATGGAGGTTACCTAGCGGGCACTTGGACAGTCTAGGTTACCTAACGGGCACTTGGACTATGTAGGTTAATTAGCGGGCACTTGGACTATGTAGGTTACCTAGCGGGCACTTGGACTGTCTAGGTTACCTAACGGGCACTTGGACTATGTAGGTTAATTAGCGGGCACTTGGACTATGTAGGTTACCTAGCGGGCACTTGGACTATCTAGGTTAACGAACGGGCACGTGGAATATGTAGGTAACCTAACGGGCACTTGGACTATCTAGGTTAGGTAACAGGCACTTGGACTATCTAGGTTACCTAGCGGGAACTTGGTATATGTAGGTTACCTAGCGGGCACTTGGACTATAGGTTAACTAGCGGGCACTTGGACTATATAGGTTACCTAGCGGGCCCTTGGACTATGTAGGTTACCTAGTGCGACTTGGACTATCTAAGGTAACGAACGTGCACTTGGACTGTGTAGGTAACCTAGCGGGCACTTGGACAGTATAGGTTACCTAGCGGGCACTTGGACTATCTAGGTTAACGAATGGGCACTTGGACTATGTAGGTTACCTAGCGGGCACTTGGACTATCTAGGTTAGTAAGCCGGAACTTGGAATATCTAGGTTACCTAGCGGGCACTTGGACTATGTAGGTTTACTAGCGGACACTTGGACGATCTAGGTTAACTAGCGGGCACTTGGACAATGCAGGTTCCCTAGCGGGCACTATGAATATATAGCTTCCCTAGAGGGCACTTGGACTATATAGGTTCCCTATGGGCACTTGGACTATCTGGATTCCCTAACGGGCACTTGGAATATGAAGATTCCTTATCGGGCACTTGGACTATGTAGGTTCCTCATTGGGCACTTGGACTATGTAGGTTCCCTATCGGGCACTTGGAATATGTAGTTTACCTAGCGGGCTAGCGGGCCTTTGGACTATCTAGGTTACCTTGCGGGCACTTGGACTCTCTAGGTTAACTGCAGGCACTTGTACAATGCAGGTTCCCTAGCGGGCACTTTGACTATGTAGGTTCCCTAGAGGGCACTTGGACTATATAGGTTCCCTATGGGCACTTGGACTATCTAGGTGCACTAACGGGCACTTGGAATACGTAGGTTCCCTTTCAGACACTTGGACTATGTAGGTTCCTCAGCGGGCACTTGGACGATGTAGGTTAACTAGCGGGCACTTGGACTATCTAGGTTACCTAGCGGGCACTTGTACTATGTACGTCCCCTAGCGGGCACTTGGACTATCTAGGTTAACTAGAGGGCCCTTGGACTATGTAGGTTAACTAGAGGGCAATAGGACTATCTAGGTTAACTAAAGGACCTTGGACTATGTAGGTTAACTAGCGGGCACTTGGACGATCTAGGTTAATTAGCGGGCTCTTGGACTATGTAGGTTAACTAGCGGGCCCTTTTAGGATCTAGGTTAGCAAACGGGCACTTGGACTATGTAGGTTACCTAGCAGGCACTTGGACTGTCTAGGTTACGTAGCGGGCACTTGAACTGTCTAGGTTAACGAAAGGGCACTTGGACTATGTAGGTTAGCTAACAGGAACTTGGACTATCTAGGTTAACGAACGAGCACTTGGATTATGGAGGTTACCTAGCGGGCACTTGGACTATATAGGTTACCTAACGGGCACTTGGACTATGCAGGTAAACTAGCGGGCACTTGGACTGTCTAGGTTACCTAGCGGGCACTTGGACTATGTAGGTTAACTAGCGGGCACTTGGTTTATCTAGGTTACCTAAAGGGCACTTGGACTATCTAGGTTACCTAGCGGGCACTTGGATTATAAAGGTTACCTAGCCAACCCTTGGACTATGTAGGTTACGTAGTGGGCAATTGGACTATCTAGGTTAACGAACGGGCACGTGGACTATGTAGGTAACCTAGCGGGCACTTGGACAGTATAGGTTACCTAGCGGGCACTTGGACTATCTAGGTTAACGAATGGGCACTTGGACTATGTAGGTTACCTAGCGGGCACTTGGACTATCTAGGTTAGTAAACCGGAACTTGGAATATCTAGGTTACCTAGCGGGCACTTGGACTATGTAGGTTACCTTGCGGGCACTTGGCCTATCTAGGTTACCTAACGGGAATTTGGACTATGTAGGTTTACTTGCGGACACTTGGACGATCTAGGTTAACTAGCGGGCACTTGGACAATGTGGGTTCCCTAGTGGGCACTATGAATATATAGCTTCCCTAGAGGGCACTGGACTATATAGGTTCCCTATGAGCACTTGGACTATCTGGGTTCCCTAACGGGCACTTGGAATATGAAGATTCCCTATCGGGCACTTGGACTATGTAGGTTCCTCATTGGGCACTTGGACTATGTAGGATCTCTATCGGGCACTTGAACTATGTAGGTTAACTAGCGGGCCTTGGACTATCTAGGTTACCTAGCAGGCACTTGGACTATCTAGGTTAACTGCAGGCACTTGTACAATGCAGGTTCCCTAGCAGGCACTTTGAATATGTAGGTTCCCTAGAGGGCACTTGGACTATATAGGTTCCCTATGGGCACGTTGACTATCTAGGTTACCTAGCGGGCACTTGGACTATGTACGTCCCCTAGCGGGCACTTGGACTATCTAGGTTACCTAGAGGGCCCTTGGACTATGTAGGTTACCTAGCGGGCACTTGGACTATCTAGGTTACCTAACGGGCACTTGGTCTATGCAGGTAACCTAGCGGGCACTTGGACTGTCTAGATTAACTAGTGGGCACTTGGACTATGTAGGTTAACTAGCGGGCACTTGGGCTATCTAGGTTACCTAACGGGCACTTGGACTATCTAGGTTACCTAGCGGGCACTTGGATTCTAAAGGTTACCTGGCCAGCCCTTGGACTACGTAGGTTACCTAGTGGGCAATTGGACTATCTAGGTTAACGAACGGCACGTTGACTATGTAGGTAACCTAACGGGCACTTGGAATATCTAGGTTAGGTAACGTGCACTTGGACTATCTAGGTTACCTAGCGGGAACTTGGAATATGTAGGTTACCTAGCGGGCACTTGGACTATAGGTTAACTAGTGGGCACTTGGACTATATAGGTTACCTAGCGGGCCCTTGGACTATGTAGCTTACCTAGCGCGACTTGGACTATCTTAGTTAACGAATGTGCACTTGGACTATGTAGGTAACGCAGCGGGCACTTGGACAGTATAGGTTAACTAGAGGGCACTTGGACTATCTAGGTTAACGAATGGGCACTTGGACTATGTAGGTTACCTAGCGGGCACTTGGACTATCTAGGTTAGTAAACCGGAACTTGGAATATCTAGGTTACCTAGCGGGCACATGGACTATGTAGGTTACCTTGCGGGCACTTGGCCTATCTAGCTTACCTAACGCGAACTTGGACTATGTAGGTTTACTAGCGGACACTTGGACTATCTAGGTTAACTACCTGGCAATTGGACAATGCAGGTTCCCTAGCGGGCACAATGAATATGTAGATTCCCTAGAGGGCACTTGGACTATATAGGTTCCCTAAGGGGACTTGGACTATCTGGGTTCCCTTCGGGCACTCGGAATAGGAAGATTCCCTATCGGGCACTTGGACTATGTAGGTTCCTCATTGGGCACTTGGACTATGTATGTTCCCTATCGGGCACTTGGACTATGTAGGTTACCTAGCGGGCCCTTGGACTATCTAGGTTACCTAGCGGGCACTTGGACTATGTACGTACCCTAGCGGACACTAGGACTATCTATATTAACTAGCGGGCCCTTGGACTATCTAGGTTAACTAGCGGGCACTTGGACTATCTAGGTTTACTAGCAGGCACTTGGACTATCTAGGTTAACTAGCGGGCACTTGGACAATGTAGTTTCCCTAGCGGGCATTTGGATTACTTAGGTTACCTAGTGGGCACTTGGACTATGTAGGTTACCTAGCGGGCACTTAGACTATGTAGGTTAACTAGAAGGCACTTGGACTATCAAGGTTACCAGCGGGCACTTGGACTATCTAGGTTAACGAACGTGCACTTGGACTATGTAGGTAACCTAGCGGGCACTTGGACTGTCTAGGTTACCTAGCGGGCACTTGGCCTATCTAGGTTAATGAACGGACACTTGGACTATGTAGGTTAACTAGCGGACACTTCGACTATCTAGGTTAGCCTACCGGAAATTGGACTATCTAGGTTACCTAGCAGGCACTTGGACTATGTAGGTTCCTAGAGGGCACTTGGACTATTTAGGTTACCTAGCAGGCACTTTGACTATCTAGGTTAACTAACGGGCACTTGGACTATGTAGGTTGCCTAGCGAGCACTTGGAATATGTAGGTTCCCTAGCGGGCACTTGGACTATATAGGTTCCCTATCGGGTACTTGGACAGTCTAGGTTAACTAGCGGGCAATTGGACTGTCTAGGTTACCTAGGGGGCACTTGGAGTATGTAGTTTACCTAGCAGGCACATGGACTATGTAGGTTAACTAGAGGGCACTTGGACTATCTAGGTTACCTAGAGGGCACTTGGACTATGTACGTTTCCTAGCGGGCACTTGGGCTATGTACGTTACCTCGCATGCACTTGGACTATGTAGGTTAACGAACGGGCATGTGGACTATGTAGGTAACCTAATGGTCACTTGGACTGTCTAGGTTACCTAGCGGGGACTTGGACTATGTAGGTTAACTAGCGGGCACTTGGACTATGTAGGATCCCTATCGGACCTTTGTACTACTTAGGTTAACTAACGGGCACTTTGACTATCTAGGTTAACGAGCGGGCACTTGGACTATCTAGGTTAACTAACGGACCTTGGACTATGTAGGTTAACTAGCAGGCCCTTGGACTATGTACATCCCCTAGTGGGCACTTGGACTATCTAGGTTAACTATCGGGCACTAGGACTATCTAGGTTAACTAGCGGGCACTTGGATTAACTAGGTTACCTAGCAGGCACTTAGATTATGAAGGATCCCTAGCAGGCACTTGGACTATCTAGGTTACATAGCGGGCAGGTGGACTATGTACGTTAACTAGCGGGCACTTGGACTATGTAGGATCCCTATCGGACCTTTGTACTACTTAGGTTATCTAGCGGGCACTTTGACTATCTAGGTTAACGAGCGGGCACTTGGACTATCTAGGTTAACTAACGGACCTTGGACTATGTAGGTTAACTAGCAGGCCCTTGGACTATGTACATCCCCTAGTGGGCACTTGGACTATCTAGGTTAACTATCGGGCACTAGGACTATCTAGGTTAACTAGCGGGCACTTGGATTAACTAGGTTACCTAGCAGGCACTTAGATTATGAAGGATCCCTAGCAGGCACTTGGACTATCTAGGTTACATAGCGGGCAGGTGGACTATGTAGGTTAACTAGCGGACACTTGCACGATCTAGGTTAACTAGCGGGCCCATGGGTTATGTAGGTTTACTAGCAGGCATTTGGACTATCTAGGTTAACTAGCAGGCACTTGGACTATGTAGTTTCCCAGCGGGCATTTGGACTATTTAGGTTACCATCGGGAACTTGGACTATGTAGGTTACCTAGCGGGCACTTGGACTATGTACGTCCCCTAGTGGGCACTTGGACTATCTAGGTTACCTAACGGGCACTTGGACTACGTAGGTTGCCTAGCGGGCACTTGGACTATGTGGGTTCCCTAGCGGGCATTTGGATTATGTAGGTTTCCTATTGGGCACTTGGATTATGTAGGTTCCCTAGCGGGCACTTGGACTATGTAGGTTACTAGCGGGCACTTGGACTGTCTACGTAACCTAGCGGGCACTTGGACTATCTAGGTTAACGAACGGGCAATTGGACTATGTAGGTAACCTAGCGGGCACTTTGACTATCTAGGTTAACGAACGGGCACTTGGACTATGCAGGTTAACTAGCGGGCACTTGGACTATGTAGGATCCCTATCGGACATTTGGACTACTTAGGTTACCTAGTGGGCACTTGGACTATCTAGGTTAACTAGCGGGCACTAGGACTATCTAGGTCAACTAGCGGGCCCTTGTACTATGTTGGTTAACTAGCGGGTGCTTGGACTATATAGGTTAACTAGAGGACCTTGGATTATGTAGGTTAACTAGCGGGCCCTTGGACTATGTACGTCCCCTAGTGGGCACTTGGACTATCTAGGTTAACTAACGGGCACTTGGACTATGTAGTTTCCCTAGCGGGCATTTGGATTATTTAGGTTACCTAGTGGGCACTTGGACTATGTAGGTTACCTAGCGGGCCCTTGGACTATGTAGGTTACCAGCGGGCACTTGGACAATCTAGGTTAACGAACGTGCACTTGGACTATGTAGGTAACATAGCAGGCACTTGGACTATGTAGGTTGCCTAGCGAGCACTTGGACTATGTATGTCCCCTAGCGGGCACTTGGACTATCTAGGTTAACTAGAGGGTCCTTGGACTATGTAGGTTAACTTTCGGGCACTTGGATTATCTAGGTTAACTAGCGGACACTTGGACATCTAGGTTACCTAGCGGGCAATTGGACTATGTAAGATACCTAGAGGGCACTTGGACTATCTAGGTTACCTAGCGGGCACTTGGACTATGTAGGGTAACTAGCGGGCACTTGGACTATCTAGGTTACCGAACGGGCATTTGGACTATGTAGGTAACCTAGCGTGAACTTGGACAGAATAGGTTACCTAGCGGGCACTTGGACTTCTAGGTTAACGAACGGGCACTTGGACTATGTATGTTGCATAGCGGGCAATTGGACTATCTAGGTTAGGTAACGGGCATCAGACTATCTAGGTTAGCTAGCGGGCACTTGGACTATGTAGGTTACCTTGCGGGCACTAATACTATCTAGGTTACCTAACGGGAACATGGACTATCTAGGTTAACTAGCGGGTACGTGGACTATCTAGGTTAACTAACGGGCACTTGCACAATGCAGGTTACCTAGCGGGCACTTTGACTATGTACGTTCCCTAGCGGGCACTTGGACTATATAGGTTCCCTATGGGCACTTGGACTATCTAGGTTCCCTAACGGGCACTTGGAATATATAGGTTCCCTATCGGGCACTTGGACTATGTAGGTTCCTCAGCGGGCACTTGGACTATGTAGGTTCCCTATCGGGCATTGGACTATGTAGGTTAACTAGCAGGCCCTTGGACTATCTAGGTTACCTAGCGGGCACTTGGACTATGTAGGTTAACTAGCGGACACTTGGACAATCTAGGTTACCTAGCGGGCACTTGAACTATGTACATACCCCAGCGGGCACTTGGACTATCTAGGTTACCTAGCAGGCACTTGGACTATATACGTCCCCTAGCGGGCACTTGGACTATCTAGGTTAACTAGAGGCACTTGGACTATGTAGGTTAACTAGCGGGCACTTGTATTATCTAAGTTAACTAGCGGGCCCTTGGACTATCTAGGTTTACTGGCGGGCACTTGGACTATGTAGGTTAACTTGAAGGCACTTGGACTATCAAGGTTACCCAGCGGGCCCTTGGACTATGTAGGTTACCAACGGGCACTTGGACTATCTAGGTTAACGAACGGGCACTTGGACTATGTAGGTAACCTAGCGGGCACTTGGACTGTCTAGGTTACCTAGCAGGCACTTGGCCTATCTAGGTTAACGAAAGGGCACTTGGACTATGTAGGTTAACTAGCGGACACTTCGACTATCTAGGTTAGCTAACGGGCAATTGGACTATCTAGGTTACCTAGCAGGCACTTGGACTATGTAGGTTCCCTAGCGGGCACTTGGACAATTTAGGTTACATAGCAGGCACTTTGACTATCTAGGGTAACTAACGGGCACTTGGACTATGTAGGTTGCCTAGTGAGCACTTGGACTATGTAGGTTCCCTAGCGGGCACTTGGACTATGTAGGTTCCCTATCGGGTACTTGGACTGTCTAGGTTAACTAGCGGGCAATTGGACTGTCTAAGTTACCTAGTGGGCATGTGGACTATGTAGTTTACCTAGCAGGCACTTGGACTATGTAGGTTAACTAGCGGGCACTTGGACTATCTAGGTTACCTAGAGGGCACTTGAACTATGTACGTTCCCTAGCGGGCACTTGGGCTATCTAAGTTACCTAGCGGGCACTTGGACTATGTAGGTTAACGAACGGGCACTTGGAGTATGTAGGTAACCTAATGGTCACTTGGACTGTCTAGGTTACCTAGCGGGGACTGGGACTATGTAGATTAACTAGCGGGCACTTGGACTATGTAGGATCCCTATCGGACATTTGTACTACTTAGGTTAACTAGCGGGCACTTTGACTATCTAGGTCAACTAGCGGGCTCTTGTACTATGTAGGTTAACTAGCGGGCACTTGGACTATCTAGGTTAACTAACGGACCTTGGACTATGTAGGTTAACTAGCGGGCACTTGGACTATGTACGTCCCCTAGTGGGCACTTGGACTATCTAGGTTAACTAGCGGGCACTTCGACAATCTAGGTTACCTAGCAGGCACTTGGACTATGTAGGTTAACTAGTGGACACTTGCACGATCTAGGTTAATTTGCGGGCCCTTGCACTATGTAGGTTAACTAGCAGGCCCATGGATTATGTAGGTTTACTAGCAGGCACTTGGACTATCTAGGTTAACTAGCAGGCACTTGGAGTATGTAGTTTCCCTAGCGGGCATTTGGACTATTTATGTTACCATTGGGAACTTGGACTATGTAGGTTACCTAGCGGGTACTTGGACTATGGAGGTTAACTAACGGACACTTGGACTATGTAGGTTAACTAACGGACACTTGGACTATGTAGGTAACCTAGCAGGCACTTGGACTGTCTAGGTTACCTAGCGGGCTCTTTGACTATCTAGGTTAACGAAAGGGCAATTGGACTATGTAGGTTACATAGCGGACACTTGGACTATGTACGTCCCCTAGTGGGCACTTGGACTATCTAGGTTAACTAACGGGCACTTCGACTATGTAGGTTGCCTAGGGGGCACTTGGACTATGTAGGTTCCCTAGCTGGCATTTGGATTATGTAGGTTCCCTATCGGGCACTTGGATTATGTAGGTCCCCTATCGGGCATTGGACTATGTAGGTTAACTAGCAGGACCTTGGACTATCTAGGTTACCTAGCGGGCACTTGGACTATGTAGGTTAACTAGCGGACACTTGGACAATCTAGGTTACCTAGCGGGCACTTGAACTATGTACATACCCTAGCGGGCACTTGGACTATCTAGGTTACCTAGCGGGCACTTGGACTATGTACGTACCCTAGCGGGCACTTGGACTATCTAGATTAACTAGAGGGCCCTTGGACTATGTAGGTTAACTAGCAGGCACTTGGATTAGCTAGGTTAACTAGCGGGCACTTGGACTATCTAGATTAACTAGCGGGCCCTTGGACTATCTAGGTTAACTAGCAGGCACTTGGACCATCTAGATTAACTACCGGTCCCTTGGTCTATCTAGGTTTACTAGCGGGCACTTGGACTATCTAGGTTAACTAGCGGGCATTTGGACAATGTAGTTTCCCTAGCGGGCATTTGGATTACTTAGGTTACCTAGTCAGCACTTGGACTATGTAGGTTAACTAGCGGCCACTTGGACTATGTAGGATAACTAGAAGGCACTTGGACTATCAAGGTTACCTAGCGGGCCCTTGGACTATGTAGGTTACCACGGGCACTTGGACTATCTAGGTTAACGAACGTGCACTTGGACTATGTAGGTAACCTAGCGGGCACTTGGACTGTCTAGGTTACCTAGCGGGCACTTGGCCTATCTAGGTTAACGAACGGGCACTTGGACTATGTAGGTTAATTAGCGGACACTTTGACTATCTAGGTTAGCTAACGGGCAATTGGACTATCTAGGTTACCTAGCGGGCACTTGGACTTTGTAGGTTCCCTAGCGGGCACTTGGACAATTTAGGTTACGTAGCAGGCACTTTGACTATCTAGGTTAACTAACGGGTACTTGGACTATGTAGGTTGCCTAGCGAGCACTTGGACTATGTAGGTTCCCTAGCGGGTACTTGGACTATGTAGGTTACTTATCGGGCACTTGGATTATCTAGGTTAGCTAAGAGGAACTTGGAATATCTAGGTTACCTAGCGGGTACTTGGACTATGTAGGTTACCTTGCGGGCACTTGTACTATCTAGGTTACCTAACGGGAACTTGGACTATGTAGGTTAACTAGCGGACACTTGGAAAATCTAGTTTAAGTAGCGGGCACTTGGAATATCTAGGTTAACTATCGGGCCCTTGGACTATGTAGGTTAACTAGCGGGAACTTGGAATATCTAGGTTAACTAGCGGGTTCTAGGACTATGTAAGTTACCTAGCGGGCACTTGGACTATCTAGGTTAACTAGCTGACCTTGGACTATGTAGGTTAACTAGCGGGCACTTGGACTATCTAGGTTAACTAGCTGACCTTGGACTATGTAGGTTAACTAGCGGGCACTTGGACTATGTAGGTTAACTAGCGGGCACTTGCACAATGCAGGTTCCCTAGCGGGCACTTTGACTATGTAGGTTCCCTAGTGGGCACTTTGAATATATAGGTTCCCTATGGGCACTAGGACTATCTAGGTTAACTAGTGGGCAATTGGACTGTCTAGGTTACCTAGTGGGCACTTGGACTATGTAGTTTACCTATCAGGCACTTGGACTATGTAGGTTAACTAGCAGGCACTTGGACTATCTAGGTTACCTAGAGGGCAATTGGACTATGTACGTTCCCTAGAGTCACTTGGGCTATCTACGTTACCTAGCGGGCACGTGGACTATGTAGGTTAACGAACGGGCACTTGGAGTATGTAGGTACCCTAATGGTCACTTGGACTGTCTAGGTTACCTAGCGGGGACTTGGACTATGTAGGATCCCTATCGGACATTTGTACTACTTAGGTTAACTAGCGCACACTTTGACTATCTAGGTTAACTAGCAGGCACTTGGACTATCTAGGTCAACTAGCAGGCCCTTGTACTATATAGGTTAACTAGGGGCACTTTCACTATCTAGGTTAACTAACAAACCTTGGACTATGAAGGTTAACTAGCGGGCACTTGGACTATGTACGTCCCCTAGTGGGCACTTGGAAGATCTAGGTTAACTAACGGGCACTAGGATTATCTAGGTTAACTAGCGGGCACTTGGACTATCTTGGTTACCTAGCTGGCACTTGGATTTTGAAGGATGCCTAGTGGGCACTTGGACTATCTAGGTTACCTAGCAGGCACGTGGACTATGCAGGTTATCTAGCGGACACTTGCACGATCTAGGTTAACTAGCGGGCCCTTGCACTATGTAGGTTAACTAGCGGGAACTTGGATTATGTAGGTTCCCTATCGGGCACTTGGATTATGTAGGTTCCCTATCGGGCACTTGGACTATGTAGGTTAACTAGCGGGCACTTGGACTGTCTAGGTAACCTACCAGGCACTTGGACTATGTAGGTTAACTAGCGGGCACTTGCACAATGCTGGTTCCCTAGCGGGCACTTTGACTATGTAGGTTCCCTAGGGGGCACATGGACTATGTAGGTTAACTAGCGGGCACTTGGACTGTCTTGGTAACCTACCAGGCACTTGGACTATCTAGGTTAACTAGCGGGCACTTGCACAATGCAGGTTCCCTAGCGGGCACTTTGACTATGTAGGTTCCCTAGGGGGCACTTGGACTATATAGGTTCCCTATGGGCACTTGGACTATCTATGTTCCCTAACGGGCACTTGGAATATATAGGTTCCCTATCGGGCACTTGGACTATGTAGGTTCCTCAGCGGGCACTTGGACTATGTAGGTTCCCTATCGGGCATTGGACTATGTAGGTTAACTAGCGGACACTTGGACAATCTAGGTTACCTAGCGGGCACTTGAACTATGTACATACCCTAGCGGGCACTAGGACTATCTAGGTTATCTAGCGGGCACTTGGACTATGTACGTACCCTAGCGGACACTAGGACTATCTATATTAACTAGCGGGCCCTTGGACTATCTAGGTTAACTAGCGGGCACTTGGACTATCTAGGTTAAATAGCGGGCACTTGGACAATGTAGTTTCCCTAGCGGGCATTTGGATTACTTAGGTTACCTAGTGGGCACTTGGACTATGTAGGTTACCTAGCGGGCACTTGGACTATGTAGGTTAACTAGAAGGCACTTGGACTATCAAGGTTACCTAGCGGGCCCTTGGACTATGTAGGTTACCAGCGGGCACTTGGACTATCTAGGTTAACGAACGGGCACTTGGACTATGTAGGTAACCTAGCCGGGACTTGGACTGTCTAGGTTACCTAGCGGGCACTTGGCCTATCTAGGTTAATGAACGGACACTTGGACTATGTAGGTTAACTAGCGGACACTTCGAGTATCTAGGTTAGCTAACGGGCAATTGGACTATCTAGGTTACCTAGCAGGCACATGGACTATGTAGGTTCCCTATAGGGCACTTGGACTATAAAGGGTACCTAGCAGACACTTTGACTATCTAGGTTAACTAACGGGCACTTGGACTATGTAGGTTGCCTAGCGAGCACTTGGACAATGTAGGTTCCCTAGCGGTCACTTGGACTATGTAGGTTCCCTATCAGGTACTTGGACTGTCTAGGTTAACTAGCGGGCAATTGGACTGTCTATGTTACCTAGCGGGCACTTGGCCTATCTAGGTTAATGAACGGACACTTGGACTATGTAGGTTATCTAGCGGACACTTCGACTATCTAGGTTAGCTAACCGGAAATTGGACTATCTAGGTTACCTAGCAGGCACTTGGACTATGTAGGTTCCCTAGAGGGCACTTGGACTATGTAGGTTGCCTAGCGAGCACTTGGACTATGTAGGTTCCCTAGCGGGCACTTGGACTATGTAGGTTCCCTATCGGGTACTTGGACTGTCTAGGTTAACTAGTGGGCAATTGGACTGTCTAGGTTACCTAGGGGGCACTTGGAGTATGTAGTTTACCTAGCAGGCACATGGACTATGTAGGTTAACTAGCGGGCACTTGGACTATCTAGGTTACCTAGAGGGCACTTGGACTATGTACGTTTCCTAGCGGGCACTTGGGCTATCTACGTTACCTAGCATGCACTTGGACTATGTAGGTTAACGAACGGGCATGTGGACTATGTAGGTAATCTAATGGTCACTTGGACTCTCTAGGTTACCTAGCGGGGACTTGGACTATGTAGGTTAACTAGCGGGCACTTGGACTATGTAGGATCCCTATCAGACCTTTGTACTACCTAGGTTAACTAGCGGGCACTTTGACTATCTAGGTTAACTAGCGGGCACTTGGACTATCTAGGTTAACTAACGGACCTTGGACTATGTAGGTTAACTAGCAGGCCCTTGGACTATGTACATCCCCTAGTGGGCACTTGGACTATCTAGGTTAACTATCGGGCACTAGGACAATCTAGTTTAACTAGCGGGCACTTGGACTATCTAGGTTACCTAGCAGGCACTTAGATTATGAAGGATCCCTAGCAGGCACTTGGACTATCTAGGTTACATAGCGGGCACGTGGACTATGTAGGTTAACTAGCGGGCACTTGCACGATCTAGGTTAACAAGCGGGCCATTGCACTATGTAGGTTAACTAGCGGGCCCATGGATTATGTAGGTTTACTAGCAGGCACTTGGACTATGTAGTTTCCCGGTGGGCATTTGGACTATTTAGGTTACCATCGGGAACTTGGACTATGTAGGTTACCTAGCGGGCACTTGGACTATGTACGTCCCCTAGTGGGCACTTGGACTATCTAGGTTAACTAACGGGCCCTTGGACTATGTAGGTTGCCTAGCGGGCACTTGGACTATGTAGGTTCCCTAGCGGGCATTTGGATTATGTAGGTTCCCTATTGGGCACTTGGAATATGTAGGTTCCCTAGCGGGCACTTGGACCATATAGGTTACTAGCGGGCACTTGGACTGTCTACGTAACCTAGCGGGCACTTGGACTATCTAGGTTAACGAACGGGCAATTGGACTATGTAGGTAACCTAGCGGGCACTTGACTGTCTAGGTTTACCCAGCGGGCACTTTGACTATCTAGGTTAACGAACGGGCACTAGGACTATGCAGGTTAACTAGCGGGAACTTGGACTATGTAGGATCCCTATCGGACATTTGGACTACTTAGGTTACCTAGTGGGCACTTGGACTATCTAGGTTAACTAGCGGGCACTAGGACTATCTAGGTCAACTAGCGGGCCCTTGTACTATGTAGGTTAACTAGCGGGGACTTGGACTATATAGGTTAACTAGCGGACCTTGGACTATGTAGGTTAACTAGCGGGCCCTTGGACTATGTACGTCCCCTAGTGGGCACTTGGACTATCTAGGTTAACTAACGGGCACTTGGACTATGTAGTTTCCCTAGCGGGCATTTGGATTATTTAGGTTACCTAGTGTGCACTTGGACTATGTAGGTTACCTAGCGGGCACTTGGACTATGTAGGTTAACTAGAAGGCACTTGGACTATGTAGGTTACCTAGCGGGCCCTTGGACTATGTAGGTTACCAGCGGGCACTTGGACTATCTAGGTTAACGAACGTGCACTTGGACTATGTAGGTAACATAGCAGGCACTTGGACTATGTAGGTTGCCTAGCGAGCACTTGGACTATGTATGTCCCCTAGCGTGCACTTGGACTATCTAGGTTAACTAGCGGGCACTAGGACTATCTAGGTCAACTAGCGGGCCCTTGTATTATGTAGGTTAACTAGCGGGGACTTGGACTATATAGGTTAACTAGCGGACCTTGGACTATGTAGGTTAACTAGCGGGCCCTTGGACTATGTACGTCCCCTAGTGGGCACTTGGACTATCTAGGTTAACTAACGGGCACTTGGACTATGTAGTTTCCCTAGCGGGCATTTGGATTATTTAGGTTACCTAGTGGGCACTTGGACTATGTAGTTTACCTATCAGGCACTTGGACTACGTAGGTTAACTAACAGGCACTTGGACTATCTAGGTTACCTAGAGGGCAATTGGACTATGTACGTTCCCTAGAGTCACTTGGGCTATCTATGTTACCTAGCGGGCACGTGGACTATATAGGTTAACGAACGGGCACTTGAAGTATGTAGGTACCCTAATGGTCACTTGGACTGTCTAGGTTACCTAGCGGGGACTTGGACTATGTAGGTTAACTAGCGGGCACTTGGACTATGTAGGATCCCTATCGGACATTTGTACTACTTAGGTTAACTAGAGGGCACTTTGACTATCTAGGTTAACTAGCGGCCACTTGGACTATCTAGGTCAACTAGCAGGCCCTTGTACTATATAGGTTGACTAGGAGCACTTGGACTATCTAGGTTAATAACGGACCTTGGACTATGTAGGTTAACTAGCGGGCACTTGGACTATGTATGTCCCCTAGTGGGCACTTGGAAGATCTAGGTTAACTAACGTGCACTAGGACTATCTAGGTTAACTAGCGGGCACTTGGACTATCTTGGTTACCTAGCAGGCACTTGGATTTTGAAGGATGCCTAGCGGGCACTTGGACTATCTAGGTTACCTAGCAGGCACGTGGACTATGCAGGTTATCTAGCGGACACTTGCACGATCTAGGTTAACTAGCGGGCCCTTGCACTATGTAGGTTAACTAGTGGGAACTTGGATTATGTAGGTTCCCTATCGGGCACTTGGATTATGTAGGTTCCCTATCGGGCACTTGGACTATGTAGGTTAACTAGCGGGCACTTGGACTGTCTAGGTAACCTACCAGGCACTTGGACTATCTAGGTTAACTAGCGGGCACTTGCACAATGCTGGTTCCCTAGCGGGCACTTTGACTATGTAGGTTCCCTAGGGGGCACTTGGACTATGTAGGTTAACTAGCGGGCACTTGGACTGTCTAGGTAACCTACCAGGCACTTGGACTATCTAGGTTAACTAGCGGGCACTTGCACAATGCTGGTTCCCTAGCGGGCAGTTTGACTATGTTGGTTCCCTAGGGGGCACTTGGACTATGTAGGTTAACTAGCGGGCACTTGGACTGTCTAGGTAACCTACCAGGCACTTGGACTATCTAGGTTAACTACCGGGCACTTGCACAATGCAGGTTCCCTAGCGGGCACTTTGACTATGTAGGTTCCCTAGGGGGCACTTGGACTATATAGGTTCCCTATGGGCACTTGGATTATCTATGTTCCCTAACGGGCACTTGGAATATATAGGTTCCC
The DNA here is from genome assembly GCF_050624435.1 of Tenrec ecaudatus. NCBI lineage: Eukaryota > Metazoa > Chordata > Mammalia > Afrosoricida > Tenrecidae > Tenrec > Tenrec ecaudatus. Next base: position 1,305,077 of record NW_027457617.1, read on the forward strand.
TATCGGGCACTTGGACTATGTAGGTTTCTCAGCGGGCACTTGGACTATGTAGGTTCCCTATCGGGCATTGGACTATGTAGGTTAACTAGCGGACACTTGGACAATCTAGGTTACCTAGCGGGCACTTGAACTATGTACATACCCTAGCGGGCACTTGGACTATCTAGGTTATCTAGCGGGCACTTGGACTATGTACGTACCCTAGCGGACACTAGGACTATCTATATTAACTAGCGGGCCCTTGGACTATCTAGGTTAACTAGCGGGCACTTGGACTATCTAGGTTAACTAGCGGGCACTTGGACTATCTAGATTAACTAGCGGGCCCTTGGACTATCTAGGTTTACTAGCGGGCACTTGGACTATCTAGGTTAACTAGCGGGCACTTGGACAATGTAGTTTCGCTAGCGGGCATTTGGATTACTTAGGTTACCTAGTGGGCACTTGGACTATGTAGGTTACCTAGCGGGCACTTGGACTATGTAGGTTAACTAGAAGGCACTTGGACTATCAAGGTTACCTAGCGGGCCCTTGGACTATGTAGGTTACCAGCGGGCACTTGGACTATCAAGGTTAACGAACGTGCACTTGGACTATGTAGGTAACCTAGCCGGGACTTGGACTGTCTAGGTTACCTAGCGGGCACTTGGCCTATCTAGGTTAATGAACGGACACTTGGACTATGTAGGTTAACTAGCGGACACTTCGACTATCTAGGTTAGCTAACGGGCAATTGGACTATCTAGGTTACCTAGCAGGCACTTGGACTATGTAGGTTCCCTAGAGGGCACTTGGACTATTTAGGTTCCCTAGAGGGCACTTGGACTATTTAGGTTACCTAGCAGGCACTTTGACTATCTAGGTTAACTAACGGGCACTTGGACTATGTAGGTTGCCTAGCGAGCACTTGGACTATGTAAGTTCCCTAGCGGGCACTTGGACTATGTAGGTTCCCTATCGGGTACTTGGACTGTCTAGGTTAACTAGCGGGCAATTGGACTGTCTAGGTTACCTAGGGGGCACTTGGAGTATGTAGTTTACCTAGCAGGCACATGGACTATGTAGGTTAACTAGGGGGCACTTGGACTATCTAGGGTTACCTAGAGGGAACTTGAACTATGTACGTTTCCTAGCAGGCACTTGGGCTATCTACGTTACCTAGCATGCACTTGGACTATGTAGGTTAACGAACGGGCCTGTGGACTATGTAGGTAACCTAATGGTCACTTGGACTGTCTAGGTTACCTAGCGGGGACTTGGACTATGTAGGTTAACTAGCGGGCACTTGGACTATGTAGGATCCCTATCGGACCTTTGTACTACTTAGGTTAACTAGCGGGCACGTTGACTATCTAGGTTAACTAGCGGGCACTTGGGCTATCTAGGTTAACTAACGGACCTTGGACTATGTAGGTTAACTAGCAGGCCCTTGGGCTATGTACATCCCCTAGTGGGCACTTGGACTATCTAGGTTAACTATCGGGCACTAGGACTATCTAGGTTAACTAGCGGGCACTTGGACTATCTAGGTTACCTAGCATCCACTTAGATTATGAAGGATCCCTAGCAGGCACTTGGACTATCTAGGTTACATAGCGGGCAGGTGGACTATGTAGGTTAACTAGCGGACACTTGCACGATCTAGGTTAACTAGCGGGCCCATCGATTATGTAGGTTTACTAGCAGGCATTTGGACTATCTAGGTTAACTAGCAGGCACTTGGACTATGTAGTTTCCCGGCGGGCATTTGGACTATTTAGGTTACCATCGGGGACTTGGACTATGTAGGTTACCTAGCGGGCACTTGGACTATGTACGTCCCCTAGTGGGCACTTGGACTATGTAGGTTAACTAACGGGCACTTGGACTACGTAGGTTGCCTAGCGGGCACTTGGACTATGTAGGTTCCCTAGCGGGCATTTGGATTATGTAGGTTTCCTATTGGGCACTTGAATTATGTAGGTTCCCTAGCGGGCACTTGGACTATGTAGGTTACTAGCGGGCACTTGGACTGTCTACGTAACCTAGCGGGCACTTGGACTATCTAGGTTAACGAACGGGCAATTGGACTATGTAGGTAACCTAGCGGGCACTTGACTGTCTAGGTTACCTAGCGGGCACTTTGACTATCTAGGTTACCAAAGGGCACTTTTACTATGCAGGTTAACTAGTGGGCACTTGGACTATGTAGGATCCCTATCGGACATTTGGACTACTTAGGTTACCTAGTGGGCACTTGGACTATCTAGGTTAACTAGCGGGCACTAGGACTATCTAGGTCAACTAGCGGGGCCTTGTACTATGTAGGTTAACTAGCGGGGACTTGGATTATATAGGTTAACTAGCAGACCTTGGATTATGTAGGTTAACTAGCGGGCCCTTGGACTATGTACGTCCCCTAGTGGGCACTTGGACTATCTAGGTTAACTAACGGGCACTTGGACTATGTAGTTTCCCTAGCGGGCATTTGGATTATTTAGGTTACCTAGTGGGCATTTGGACTATGTAGTTTACCTAGCAGGCACTTGGACTATGTAGGTTAACTAGCGGGCACTTGGACTATCTAGGTTACCTAGAGGGCACTTGAACTATGTACGTTCCCTAGCGGGCACTTGGGCTATCTAAATTACCTAGCGGGCACTTGGACTATGTAGGTTAACGAACGGGCACTTGGAGTATGTAGGTAACCTAATGGTCACTTGGACTGTCTAGGTTACCTAGCGGGGACTGGGACTATGTAGGTTAACTAGCGGGCACTTGGACTATGTAGGATCCCTATCGGACATTTGTACTACTTAGGTTAACTAGCGGGCACTTTGACTATCTAGGTCAACTAGCGGGCTCTTCTACTATGTAGGTTAACGAAAGGGCACTTGGACTATGTAGGTTAACTAGGGGACACTTGGACTATCTAGGTTACCTAGAGGGCACTTGGACTATGTACGTCCCCTAGTGGGCACTTGGATTATCTAGGTTACCGAACGGGCATTTGGACTATGTAGGTAACCTAGCGTGAACTTGGACAGAATAGGTTACCTAGCGGGCACTTGGACTTCTAGGTTAACGAACGGGCACTTGGACTATGTATGTTGCATAGCGGGCAATTGGACTATCTAGGTTAGGTAACGGGCATCGGACTATCTAGGTTAGCTAGCGGGCACTTGGACTATGTAGGTTACCTTGCGGGCACTTATACTATCTAGGTTACCTAACGGAAACATGGACTATGTAGGTTAACTAGCGGGCACTTGGACTATCTAGGTTAACTAACGGGCACTTGCACAATGCAGGTTCCCTAGCGGGCACTTTGACTATGTAGGTTCCCTAGCGGGCACTTGGACTATATAGGTTCCCTATGGGCACTTGGACTATCTAGGTTCTCTAACGGGCACTTGGAATATATAGGTTCCCTATCGGGCACTTGGACTATGTAGGTTCCTCAGCGGGCCCTTGGACTATGTAGGTTCCCTATCGGGCATTGGACTATGTAGGTTAACTAGCAGGCCCTTGGTCTATCTAGGTTACCTAGCGGGCACTTGGACTATGTAGGTTAACTAGCGGACACTTGGACAATCTAGGTTACCTAGCGGGCACTTGAACTATGTACATAGCCCAGCGGGCACTTGGACTATCTAGGTTACCTAGCAGGCACTTGGACTATGTACGTCCCCTAGCGGGCACTTGGACTATCTAGGTTAACTAGAGGGACTTGGACTATGTAGGTAAACTAGCGGGCACTTGGATTATCTAAGTTAACTAGCCGGCCCTTGGTCTATCTAGGTTTACTAGCGGGCCCTTGGACTATCTAGGTTAACTAGCGGGCACTTGGACTATGTAGTTTTCCTAGCGGGCATTTGAATTTCTTAGGTTACCTAGTGGGCACTTGGACTATGTAGATTACCTAGCGGGCACTTGGACTATGTAGGTTAACTAGAAGGCACTTGGACTATCAAGGTTACCCAGCGGGCCCTTGGACTATGTAGGTTACCAGCGGGCACTTGGACTATCTAGGTTAACGAACGTGCACTTGGACTATGTAGGTAACCTAGCGGGCACTTGGATTGTCTAGGTTACCTAGCAGGCACTTGGCCTATCTAGGTTAACGAAAGGGCACTTGGACTATGTAGGTTAACTAGGGGACACTTCGACTATCTAGGTTAACTAGCGGGCACTTGGATTATCTAGGTTACCTAGCAGGCACTTGGACTATGTAGGTTAACTAGTGGACACTTGCACGATCTAGGTTAACTAGCGGGCCATTGCACTATGTAGGTTAACTAACGGGCCCATGGATTATGTAGGTTTACTAGCAGGCACTTGGACTATCTAGGTTAACTAGCAGGCACTTGGAGTATGTAGTTTCCCTAGCGGGCATTTGGACTATTTATGTTACCATCGGGAACTTGGACTATGTAGGTTACCTAGCGGGCACTTGGACTATGAACGTCCCATAGTGGGCACTTGGACTATCAAGGTTAACTAACGGGCACTTGGACTATGTAGGTTGCCTAGCGGGCACTTGGACTATGTAGGTTCCCTAGCTGGCATTTGGATTATGTAGGTTCCCTATCGGGCACTTGGATTATCTAGGTTAACTAGAGGGACTTGGACTATGTAGGTTAACTAGCGGGCACTTGGATTATCTAAGTTAACTAGCCGGCCCTTGGTCTATCTAGGTTTACTAGCGGGCACTTGGACTATCTAGGTTAACTAACGGGCACTTGGACTATGTAGGTTCCCTAGCTGGCATTTGGATTATGTAGGTTCCCTATCGGGTACTTGGATTATGTAGGTTCCCTATCGGGTACTTGGACTATGTAGGTTAACTAGCGGGCACTAGGACTATGTAGGTAACCTAGCAGGCACTTGGACTGTCTAGGTTACCTAGCGGGCTCTTTGACTATCTAGGTTAACGAAAGGGCACTTTGACTATGTAGGTTACCTAGCGGGCACTTGGACTATGTACGTCCCCTAGTGGGCACTTGGACTATCTAGGTTAACTAATGGGCACTTGGAGTATGTAGTTTCCCTAGCGGGCATTTGGACTATTTATGTTACCATCGGGAACTTGGACTATGTAGGTTACCTAGCGGGCACTTGGACTATGTACGTCCCATAGTGGGCACTTGGACTATCAAGGTTAACTAACGGGCACTTGGACTATGTAGGTTGCCTAGTGGGCACTTGGAGTATGTAGGTTCCCTAGCTGGCATTTGGATTATGTAGGTTCCCTATCGGGCACTTGGATTATGTAGGTTCCCTATCGGGTACTTGGACTATGTAGGTTAACTAGCGGGCACTTGGACTATGTAGGTAACCTAGCAGGCACTTGGACTGTCTAGGTTACCTAGCGGGCTCTTTGACTATCTAGGTTAACGAAAGGGCACTTTGACTATGTAGGTTACCTAGCGGGCACTTGGACTATGTACGTCCCCTAGTGGGCACTTGGACTATCTAGGTTAACTAACGGGCACTTGGACTATGTAGGTTGCCTAGGGGGCACTTGGACTATGTAGGTTCCCTAGCTGGCATTTGGACTATGTACGTCCCCTAGTGGGCACTTGGACTATCTAGGTTAACTAACGGGCGCTTGGACTACGTAGGTTGCCTAGCGGGCACTTGGACTATGTAGGTCCCTAGCGGGCATTTGGATTATGTAGGTTTCCTATTGGGCACTTGGATTATGTAGGTTCCCTAGCGGGCACTTGGACTATGTAGGTTACTAGCGGGCACTTGGACTGTCTACGTAACCTATCGGGCACTTGGACTATCTATGTTAACGAACGGGCAATTGGACTATGTAGGTAACCTAGCGGGCACTTGACTGTCTAGGTTACCTAGCGGGCACTTTGACTATCTAGGTTAACGAACGGGCACTTGGACTATGCAGGTTAACTAGCGGGCACTTGGACTATGTAGGATCCCTATCGGACATTTGGACTACTTAGGTTACCTAGTGGGCACTTGGACTATCTAGGTTAACTAGCGGGCACTAGGACTATCTAGGTCAACTAGCGGGCCCTTGTACTATGTAGGTTAACTAGCGGGGACTTGGACTATATAGGTTAACTTGCGGGCCCTTGCACTATGTAGGTTAACTAGCAGGCCCATGGATTATGTAGGTTTACTAGCAGGCACTTGGACTATCTAGGTTAACTAGCAGGCACTTGGAGTATGTAGTTTCCCTAGCGGGCATTTGGACTATTTATGTTACCATTGGGAACTTGGACTATGTAGGTTACCTAGCGGGCACTTGGACTATGGAGGTTAACTAACTGACACTTGGACTATGTAGGTTGCCTAGCGGGCACTTGGACTATGTAGGTTCCCTAGCTGGCATTTGGATTATGTAGGTTCCCTATCGAGCACTTGGATTATGTAGGTTCCCTATCGGGTACTTAGACTATGTAGGTTAACTAGCGGGCACTTGGACTATGTAGTTAACCTAGCAGGCACTTGGACTGTCTAGGTTACCTAGCGGGCTCTTTGACTATCTAGGTTAACGAAAGGGCAATTGGACTATGTAGGTTACATAGCGGACACTTGGACTATGTACGTCCCCTAGTGGGCACTTGGACTATCTAGGTTAACTAACGGGCACTTGGACTATGTAGGTTGCCTAGGGGGCACTTGGACTATGTAGTTTCCCTAGCTGGCATTTGGATTATGTAGGTTCCCTATCGGGCACTTGGATTATGTAGGTCCCCTATCGGGCATTGGACTATGTAGGTTAACTAGCAGGACCTTGGACTATCTAGGTTACCTAGCGGGCACTTGGACTATGTAGGTTAACTAGCGGACACTTGGACAATCTAGGTTACCTAGCGGGCACTTGAACTATGTACATACCCTAGCGGGCACTTGGACTATCTAGGTTACCTAGCGGGCACTTGGACTATGTACGTACCCTAGCGGGCACTTGGACTATCTAGATTAACTAGAGGGCCCTTGGACTATGTAGGTTAACTAGCAGGCACTTGGATTAGCTAGGTTAAATAGCGGGCACTTGGACTATCTAGATTAACTAGCGGGCCCTTGGACTATCTAGGTTAACTAGCAGGCACTTGGACCATCTAGATTAACTACTGGGCCCTTGGTCTATCTAGGTTTACTAGCGGGCACTTGGACTATCTAGGTTAACTAGCGGGCATTTGGACAATGTAGTTTCCCTAGCGGGCATTTGGATTACTTAGGTTACCTAGTCGGCACTTGGACTATGTAGGTTACCTAGCGGCCACTTGGACTATGTAGGTTAACTAGAAGGCACTTGGACTATCAAGGTTACCTAGCGGGCCCTTGGACTATGTAGGTTACCACGGGCACTTGGACTATCTAGGTTAACGAACGTGCACTTGGACTATGTAGGTAACCTAGCGGGCACTTGGACTGTCTAGGTTACCTAGCGGGCACTTGGCCTATCTAGGTTAACGAACGGGCACTTGGACTATGTAGGTTAATTAGCGGACACTTTGACTATCTAGGTTAGCTAACGGGCAATTGGACTATCTAGGTTACCTAGCGGGCACTTGGACTTTGTAGGTTCCCTAGCGGGCACTTGGACAATTTAGGTTACGTAGCAGGCACTTTGACTATCTAGTTTAACTAACGGGTACTTGGACTATGTAGGTTGCCTAGCGAGCACTTGGACTATGTAGGTTCCCTAGCGGGTACTTGGACTATGTAGGTTACTTATCGGGCACTTGGATTATCTAGGTTAGCTAAGAGGAACTTGGAATATCTAGGTTACCTATCGGGCACTTTGACTATCTAGGTTAACGAATGGGCACTTGGACTATGTAGGTTACCTTTCGGGCACTTGGATTATCTAGGTTAGCTAACAGGAACTTGGAATATCTAGGTTACCTAGCGGGTACTTGGACTATGTAGGTTACCTTGCGGGCACTTGTACTATCTAGGTTACCTAACGGGAACTTGGACTATGTAGGTTAACTAGCGGACACTTGGAAAATCTAGTTTAACTAGCGGGCACTTGGAATATCTAGGTTAACTATCGGGCCCTTGGACTATGTAGGTTAACTAGCGGGAACTTGGAATATCTAGGTTAACTAGCGGGTTCTTGGACTATGTAAGTTACCTAGCGGGCACTTGGACTATCTAGGTTAACTAGCTGACCTTGGACTATGTAGGTTAACTAGGGGGCACTTGGACTATCTAGGTTAACTAGCTGACCTTGGACTATGTAGGTTAACTAGCGGGCACTTGCACAATGCAGGTTCCCTAGCGGGCAATTTGACTATGTAGGTTCCCTAGTGGGCACTTTGAATATATAGGTTCCCTATGGGCACTAGGACTATCTAGGTTAACTAGTGGGCAATTGGACTGTCTAGGTTACCTAGTGGGCACTTGGACTATGTAGTTTACCTATCAGGCACTTGGACTATGTAGGTTAACTAGCAGACACTTGGACTATCTAGGTTACCTAGAGGGCAATTGGACTATGTACGTTCCCTAGAGTCACTTGGGCTATCTACGTTACCTAGCGGGCACGTGGACTATGTAGGTTAACGAACGGGCACTTGGAGTATGTAGGTACCCTAATGGTCACTTGGACTATCTAGGTTACCTAGCGGGGACATGGACTATGTAGGTTAACTAGCGGGCACTTGGACTATGTAGGATCCCTATCGGACATTTGCACTACTTAGGTTAACTAGCGCACACTTTGACTATCTAGGTTAACTAGCAGGCACTTGGACTATCTAGGTCAACTAGCAGGCCCTTGTACTATATAGGTTAACTAGGGGCACTTTCACTATCTAGGTTAACTAACGGACCTTGGACTATGTAGGTTAACTAGCGGGCACTTGGACTATGTACGTCCCCTAGTGGGCACTTGGAAGATCTAGGTTAACTAAAGGGCACTAGGATTATCTAGGTTAACTAGCGGGCACTTGGACTATCTTGGTTACCTAGCTGGCACTTGGATTTTGAAGGATGCCTAGTGGGCACTTGGACTATCTATGTTACCTAGCAGGCACGTGGACCATGCAGGTTATCTAGCGGACACTTGCACGATCTAGGTTAACTAGCGGGCCCTTGCACTATGTAGGTTAACTAGCGGGAACTTGGATTATGTAGGTTCCCTATCGGGCACTTGGATTATGTAGGTTCCTATCGGGCACTTGGACTATGTAGGTTAACTAGCGGGCACTTGGACTGTCTAGGTAACCTACCAGGCACTTGGACTATCTAGGTTAACTAGCGGGCACTTGCACAATGCTGGTTCCCTAGCGGGCACTTTGACTATGTAGGTTCCCTAGGGGGCACTTGGACTATATAGGTTCCCTATGGGCACTTGGACTATCTATGTTCCCTAACGGGCACTTGGAATATATAGGTTCCCTATCGGGCACTTGGACTATGTAGGTTCATCAGCGGGCACTTGGACTATGTAGGTTCCCTATCGGGCATTGGACTATGTAGGTTAACTAGCGGACACTTGGACAATCTAGGTTACCTAGCGGGCACTTGAACTATGTACATACCCTAGCGGGCACTAGGACTATCTAGGTTATCTAGCGGGCACTTGGACTATGTACGTACCCTAGCGGACACTAGGACTATCTATATTAACTAGCGGGCCCTTGGACTATCTAGGTTAACTAGCGGGCACTTGGACTATCTAGGTTAACTAGCGGGCACTTGGACTATCTAGATTAACTAGCGGGCCCTTGGACTATCTAGGTTTACTAGCGGGCACTTGGACTATCTAGGTTAAATAGCGGGCACTTGGACAATGTAGTTTCCCTAGCGGGCATTTGGATTACTTAGGTTACCTAGTGGGCACTTGGACTATGTAGGTTACCTAGCGGGCACTTGGACTATGTAGGTTAACTAGAAGGCACTTGGACTATCAAGGTTACCTAGCGGGCCCTTGGACTATGTAGGTTACCAGCGGGCACTTGGACTATCTAGGTTAACGAACGGGCACTTGGACTATGTAGGTAACCTAGCCGGGACTTGGACTGTCTAGGTTACCTAGCGGGCACTTGGCCTATCTAGGTTAATGAACGGACACTTGGACTATGTAGGTTAACTAGCGGACACTTCGAGTATCTAGGTTAGCTAACGGGCAATTGGACTATCTAGGTTACCTAGCAGGCACATGGACTATGTAGGTTCCCTAGAGGGCACTTGGACTATAAAGGGTACCTAGCAGGCACTTTGACTATCTAGGTTAACTAACGGGCACTTGGACTATGTAGGTTGCCTAGCGAGCACTTGGACAATGTAGGTTCCCTAGCGGTCACTTGGACTATGTAGGTTCCCTATCAGGTACTTGGACTGTCTAGGTTAACTAGCGGGCAATTGGACTGTCTAGGTTACCTAGGGGGCACTTGGAGTATGTAGTTTACCTAGCAGGCACATGGACTATGTAGGTTAACTAGCGGGCACTTGGACAATGTAGTTTCCCTAGCGGGCATTTGGATTACTTAGGTTACCTAGTGGGCACTTGGACTATGTAGGTTACCTAGCGGGCACTTGGACTATGTAGGTTAACTAGAAGGCACTTGGACTATCAAGGTTACCTAGCGGGCCCTTGGATTATTTAGGTTACCAGCGGGCACTTGGACTATCTAGGTTAACGAACGTGCACTTGGACTATGTAGGTAACCTAGCGGGCACTTGGACTGTCTATGTTACCTAGCGGGACTTGGCCTATCTAGGTTAATGAACGGACACTTGGACTATGTAGGTTATCTAGCGGACACTTCGACTATCTAGGTTAGCTAACCGGAAATTGGACTATCTAGGTTACCTAGCAGGCACTTGGACTATGTAGGTTCCCTAGAGGGCACTTGGACTATGTAGGTTGCCTAGCGAGCACTTGGACTATGTAGGTTCCCTAGCGGGCACTTGGACTATGTAGGTTCCCTATCGGGTACTTGGACTGTCTAGGTTAACTAGCGGGCAATTGGACTGTCTAGGTTACCTAGGGGGCACTTGGAGTATGTAGTTTACCTAGCAGGCACATGGACTATGTAGGTTAACTAGCGGGCACTTGGACTATCTAGGTTACCTAGAGGGCACTTGGACTATGTACGTTTCCTAGCGGGCACTTGGACTATGTAGGTTAACGAACGGGCATGTGGACTATGTAGGTAATCTAATGGTCACTTGGACTCTCTAGGTTACCTAGCGGGGACTTGGACTATGTAGGTTAACTAGCGGGCACTTGGACTATGTAGGATCCCTATCGGACCTTTGTACTACTTAGGTTAACTAGCGGGCACTTTGACTATCTAGGTTAACTAGCGGGCACTTGGACTATCTAGGTTAACTAACGGACCTTGGACTATGTAGGTTAACTAGCGGGCACTTGGACTATGTAGGATCCCTATCGGACCTTTGTACTACTTAGGTTAACTAGCGGGCACTTTGACTATCTAGGTTAACTAGCGCTCACTTGGACTATCTAGGTTACCTAGCGGGCACGTGGACTATATAGGTTAACGAACGGGCACTTGAAGTATGTAGGTACCCTAATGGTCACTTGGATTGTCTAGGTTACCTAGCGGGGACTTGGACTATGTAGGTTAACTAGCGGGCACTTGGACTATGTAGGATCCCTATCGGACATTTGTACTACTTAGGTTAACTAGAGGGCACTTTGACTATCTAGGTTAACTAGCGGCCACTTGGACTATCTAGGTCAACTAGCAGGCCCTTGTACTATATAGGTTGACTAGGAGCACTTGGACTATCTAGGTTAATAACGGACCTTGGACTATGTAGGTTAACTAGCGGGCACTTGGACTATGTATGTCCCCTAGTGGGCACTTGGAAGATCTAGGTTAACTAACGTGCACTAGGACTATCTAGGTTAACTAGCGGGCACTTGGACTATCTTGGTTACCTAGCAGGCACTTGGATTTTGAAGGATGCCTAGCGGGCACTTGGACTATCTAGGTTACCTAGCAGGCACGTGGACTATGCAGGTTATCTAGCGGACACTTGCACGATCTAGGTTAACTAGCGGGCCCTTGCACTATGTAGGTTAACTAGCGGGAACTTGGATTATATAGGTTCCCTATCGGGCACTTGGATTATGTAGGTTCCCTATCGGGCACTTGGACTATGTAGGTTAACTAGCGGGCACTTGGACTGTCTAGGTAACCTACCAGGCACTTGGACTATGTAGGTTAACTAGCGGGCACTTGCACAATGCTGGTTCCCTAGCGGGCACTTTGACTATGTAGGTTCCCTAGGGGGCACTTGGACTATGTAGGTTAACTAGCGGGCACTTGGATTGTCTAGGTAACCTACCAGGCACTTGGACTATCTAGGTTAACTAGCGGGCACTTGCACAATGCAGGTTCCCTAGCGGGCACTTTGACTATGTAGGTTCCCTAGGGGGCACTTGGACTATATAGGTTCCCTATGGGCACTTGGACTATCTATGTTCCCTAATGGGCACTTGGAATATATAGGTTCCTTATCGGGCACTTGGACTATGTAGGTTTCTCAGCGGGCACTTGGACTATGTAGGTTCCCTATCGGGCATTGGACTATGTAGGTTAACTAGCGGACACTTGGACAATCTAGGTTACCTAGCGGGCACTTGAACTATGTACATACCCTAGCGGGCACTTGGACTATCTAGGTTATCTAGCGGGCACTTGGACTATATACGTATCCTAGCGGACACTAGGACTATCTATATTAACTAGCGGGCCCTTGGACTATCTAGGTTAACTAGCGGGCACTTGGACTATCTAGGTTAACTAGCGGGCACTTGGACTATCTAGATTAACTAGCGGGCCCTTGGACTATCTAGGTTTACTAGCGGGCACTTGGACTATCTAGGTTAACTAGCGGGCACTTGGACAATGTAGTTTCGCTAGCGGGCATTTGGATTACTTAGGTTACCTAGTGGGCACTTGGACTATGTAGGTTCCCTAGCGGGCACTTGGACTATGTAGGTTAACTAGAAGGCACTTGGACTATCAAGGTTACCTAGCGGGCCGTTGGACTATGTAGGTTACCAGCGGGCACTTGGACTATCAAGGTTAACGAACGTGCACTTGGACTATGTAGGTAACCTAGCCGGGACTTGGACTGTCTAGGTTACCTAGCGGGCACTTGGCCTATCTAGGTTAATGAACGGACACTTGGACTATGTAGGTTAACTAGCGGACACTTCGACTATCTAGGTTAGCTAACGGGCAATTGGACTATCTAGGTTACCTAGCAGGCACTTGGACTATGTAGGTTCCCTAGAGGGCACTTGGACTATTTAGGTTCCCTAGAGGGCACTTGGACTATAAAGGGTACCTAGCAGGCACTTTGACTATCTAGGTTAACTAACGGGCACTTGGACTATGTAGGTTGCCTAGCGAGCACTTGGACAATGTAGGTTCCCTAGCGGTCACTTGGACTATGTAGGTTCCCTATCAGGTACTTGGACTGTCTAGGTTAACTAGCGGGCAATTGGACTGTCTAGGTTACCTAGGGGGCACTTGGAGTATGTAGTTTACCTAGCAGGCACATGGACTATGTAGGTTAACTAGCGGGCACTTGGACAATGTAGTTTCCCTAGCGGGCATTTGGATTACTTAGGTTACCTAGTGGGCACTTGGACTATGTAGGTTACCTAGCGGGCACTTGGACTATGTAGGTTAACTAGAAGGCACTTGGACTATCAAGGTTACCTAGCGGGCCCTTGGATTATTTAGGTTACCAGCGGGCACTTGGACTATCTAGGTTAACGAACGTGCACTTGGACTATGTAGGTAACCTAGCGGGCACTTGGACTGTCTATGTTACCTAGCGGGACTTGGCCTATCTAGGTTAATGAACGGACACTTGGACTATGTAGGTTATCTAGCGGACACTTCGACTATCTAGGTTAGCTAACCGGAAATTGGACTATCTAGGTTACCTAGCAGGCACTTGGACTATGTAGGTTCCCTAGAGGGCACTTGGACTATGTAGGTTGCCTAGCGAGCACTTGGACTATGTAGGTTCCCTAGCGGGCACTTGGACTATGTAGGTTCCCTATCGGGTACTTGGACTGTCTAGGTTAACTAGCGGGCAATTGGACTGTCTAGGTTACCTAGGGGGCACTTGGAGTATGTAGTTTACCTAGCAGGCACATGGACTATGTAGGTTAACTAGCGGGCACTTGGACTATCTAGGTTACCTAGAGGGCACTTGGACTATGTACGTTTCCTAGCGGGCACTTGGACTATGTAGGTTAACGAACGGGCATGTGGACTATGTAGGTAATCTAATGGTCACTTGGACTCTCTAGGTTACCTAGCGGGGACTTGGACTATGTAGGTTAACTAGCGGGCACTTGGACTATGTAGGATCCCTATCGGACCTTTGTACTACTTAGGTTAACTAGCGGGCACTTTGACTATCTAGGTTAACTAGCGGGCACTTGGACTATCTAGGTTAACTAACGGACCTTGGACTATGTAGGTTAACTAGCGGGCACTTGGACTATGTAGGATCCCTATCGGACCTTTGTACTACTTAGGTTAACTAGCGGGCACTTTGACTATCTAGGTTAACTAGCGCTCACTTGGACTATCTAGGTTACCTAGCGGGCACGTGGACTATATAGGTTAACGAACGGGCACTTGAAGTATGTAGGTACCCTAATGGTCACTTGGATTGTCTAGGTTACCTAGCGGGGACTTGGACTATGTAGGTTAACTAGCGGGCACTTGGACTATGTAGGATCCCTATCGGACATTTGTACTACTTAGGTTAACTAGAGGGCACTTTGACTATCTAGGTTAACTAGCGGCCACTTGGACTATCTAGGTCAACTAGCAGGCCCTTGTACTATATAGGTTGACTAGGAGCACTTGGACTATCTAGGTTAATAACGGACCTTGGACTATGTAGGTTAACTAGCGGGCACTTGGACTATGTATGTCCCCTAGTGGGCACTTGGAAGATCTAGGTTAACTAACGTGCACTAGGACTATCTAGGTTAACTAGCGGGCACTTGGACTATCTTGGTTACCTAGCAGGCACTTGGATTTTGAAGGATGCCTAGCGGGCACTTGGACTATCTAGGTTACCTAGCAGGCACGTGGACTATGCAGGTTATCTAGCGGACACTTGCACGATCTAGGTTAACTAGCGGGCCCTTGCACTATGTAGGTTAACTAGCGGGAACTTGGATTATATAGGTTCCCTATCGGGCACTTGGATTATGTAGGTTCCCTATCGGGCACTTGGACTATGTAGGTTAACTAGCGGGCACTTGGACTGTCTAGGTAACCTACCAGGCACTTGGACTATGTAGGTTAACTAGCGGGCACTTGCACAATGCTGGTTCCCTAGCGGGCACTTTGACTATGTAGGTTCCCTAGGGGGCACTTGGACTATGTAGGTTAACTAGCGGGCACTTGGATTGTCTAGGTAACCTACCAGGCACTTGGACTATCTAGGTTAACTAGCGGGCACTTGCACAATGCAGGTTCCCTAGCGGGCACTTTGACTATGTAGGTTCCCTAGGGGGCACTTGGACTATATAGGTTCCCTATGGGCACTTGGACTATCTATGTTCCCTAATGGGCACTTGGAATATATAGGTTCCTTATCGGGCACTTGGACTATGTAGGTTTCTCAGCGGGCACTTGGACTATGTAGGTTCCCTATCGGGCATTGGACTATGTAGGTTAACTAGCGGACACTTGGACAATCTAGGTTACCTAGCGGGCACTTGAACTATGTACATACCCTAGCGGGCACTTGGACTATCTAGGTTATCTAGCGGGCACTTGGACTATATACGTATCCTAGCGGACACTAGGACTATCTATATTAACTAGCGGGCCCTTGGACTATCTAGGTTAACTAGCGGGCACTTGGACTATCTAGGTTAACTAGCGGGCACTTGGACTATCTAGATTAACTAGCGGGCCCTTGGACTATCTAGGTTTACTAGCGGGCACTTGGACTATCTAGGTTAACTAGCGGGCACTTGGACAATGTAGTTTCGCTAGCGGGCATTTGGATTACTTAGGTTACCTAGTGGGCACTTGGACTATGTAGGTTCCCTAGCGGGCACTTGGACTATGTAGGTTAACTAGAAGGCACTTGGACTATCAAGGTTACCTAGCGGGCCGTTGGACTATGTAGGTTACCAGCGGGCACTTGGACTATCAAGGTTAACGAACGTGCACTTGGACTATGTAGGTAACCTAGCCGGGACTTGGACTGTCTAGGTTACCTAGCGGGCACTTGGCCTATCTAGGTTAATGAACGGACACTTGGACTATGTAGGTTAACTAGCGGACACTTCGACTATCTAGGTTAGCTAACGGGCAATTGGACTATCTAGGTTACCTAGCAGGCACTTGGACTATGTAGGTTCCCTAGAGCGCACTTGGACTATTTAGGTTCCCTAGAGGGCACTTGGACTATTTAGGTTACCTAGCAGGCACTTTGACTATCTAGGTTAACTAACGGGCACTTGGACTATGTAGGTTGCCTAGCGAGCACTTGGACTATGTAGGTTCCCTAGCGGGCACTTGGACTATGTAGGTTCCCTATCGGGTACTTGGACTGTCTAGGTTAACTAGCGGGCAATTGGACTGTCTAGGTTACCTAGGGGGCACTTGGAGTATGTAGTTTACCTAGCAGGCACATGGACTATGTAGGTTAACTTGGGGGCACTTGGACTATCTAGGTTACCTAGAGGGAACTTGAACTATGTACGTTTCCTAGCAGGCACTTGGGCTATCTACGTTACCTAGCATGCACTTGGACTATGTAGGTTAACGAACGGGCCTGTGGACTATGTAGGTAACCTAATGGTCACTTGGACTGCCTAGGTTACCTAGCGGGGACTTGGACTATGTAGGTTAACTAGCGGGCACTTGGACTATGTAGGATCCCTATCGGACCTTTGTACTACTTAGGTTAACTAGCGGGCACGTTGACTATCTTGGTTAACTAGCGGGCACTTGGACTATCTAGGTTAATTAACGGACCTTGGACTATGTAGGTTAACTAGCAGGCCCTTGGGCTATGTACATCCCCTAGTGGGCACTTGGACTATCTAGGTTAACTATCGGGCACTAGGACTATCTAGGTTAACTAGCGGGCACTTGGACTATCTAGGTTACCTAGCATCCACTTAGATTATGAAGGATCCCTAGCAGGCACTTGGACTATCTAGGTTACATAGCGGGCAGGTGGACTATGTAGGTTAACTAGCGGACACTTGCACGATCTAGGTTAACTAGCGGGCCCATGGATTATGTAGGTTTACTAGCAGGCATTTGGACTATCTAGGTTAACTAGCAGGCACTTGGATTATGTAGTTTCCCGGCGGGCATTTGGACTATTAAGGTTACCATCGGGAACTTGGACTATGTAGGTTACCTAGCGGGCACTTGGACTATGTACGTCCCCTAGTGGGCACTTGGACTATGTAGGTTAACTAACGGGCACTTGGACTACGTAGGTTGCCTAGCGGGCACTTGGACTATGTAGGTTCCCTAGCGGGCATTTGGATTATGTAGGTTTCCTATTGGGCACTTGGATTATGTAGGTTCCCTAGCGGGCACTTGGACTATGTAGGTTACTAGCGGGCACTTGGACTGTCTACGTAACCTAGCGGGCACTTGGACTATCTAGGTTAACGAACAGGCAATTGGACTATGTAGGTAACCTAGCGGGCACTTGACTGTCTAGGTTACCTAGCGGGCACTTTGACTATCTAGGTTACCAAAGGGCACTTTTACTATGCAGGTTAACTAGTGGGCACTTGGACTATGTAGGATCCCTATCGGACATTTGGACTACTTAGGTTACCTAGTGGGCACTTGGACTATCTAGGTTAACTAGCGGGCACTAGGACTATCTAGGTCAACTAGCGGGGCCTTGTACTATGTAGGTTAACTAGCGGGGACTTGGATTATATAGGTTAACTAGCAGACCTTGGATTATGTAGGTTAACTAGCGGGCCCTTGGACTATGTACGTCCCCTAGTGGGCACTTGGACTATCTAGGTTAACTAACGGGCACTTGGACTATGTAGTTTCCCTAGCGGGCTTTTGGATTATTTAGGTTACCTAGTGGGCATTTGGACTATGTAGTTTACCTAGCAGGCACTTGGACTATGTAGGTTAGCTAGCGGGCACTTGGACTATCTAGGTTACCTAGAGGGCACTTGAACTATGTACGTTCCCTAGCGGGCACTTGGGCTATCTAAATTACCTAGCGGGCACTTGGACTATGTAGGTTAACGAACGGGCACTTGGAGTATGTAGGTAACCTAATGGTCACTTGGACTGTCTAGGTTACCTAGCGGGGACTGGGACTATGTAGGTTAACTAGCGGGCACTTGGACTATGTAGGATCCCTATCGGACATTTGTACTACTTAGGTTAACTAGCGGGCACTTTGACTATCTAGGTCAACTAGCGGGCTCTGGTACTATGTAGGTTAACGAAAGGGCACTTGGACTATGTACGTCCCCTAGTGGGCACTTGGACTATCTAGGTTACCGAACGGGCATTTGGACTATGTAGGTAACCTAGCGTGAACTTGGACAGAATAGGTTACCTAGCGGGCACTTGGACTTCTAGGTTAACGAACGGGCACTTGGACTATGTATGTTGCATAGCGGGCAATTGGACTATCTAGGTTAGGTAACGGGCATCGGACTATCTAGGTTAGCTAGCGGGCACTTGGACTATGTAGGTTACCTTGCGGGCACTTATACTATCTAGGTTACCTAACGGAAACATGGACTATGTAGGTTAACTAGCGGGCACTTGGACTATCTAGGTTAACTAACGGGCACTTGCACAATGCAGGTTCCCTAGCGGGCACTTTGACTATGTAGGTTTCCTAGCGGGCACTTGGACTATATAGGTTCCCTATGGGCACTTGGACTATCTAGGTTCTCTAACGGGCACTTGGAATATATAGGTTCCCTATCGGGCACTTGGACTATGTAGGTTCCTCAGCGGGCACTTGGACTATGTAGGTTCCCTATCGGGCATTGGACTATGTAGGTTAACTAGCAGGCCCTTGGACTATCTAGGTTACCTAGCGGGCACTTGGACTATGTAGGTTAACTAGCGGACACTTGGACAATATAGGTTACCTAGCGGGCACTTGAACTATGTACATACCCCAGCGGGCACTTGGACTATCTAGGTTACCTAGCAGGCACTTGGACTATGTACGTCCCCTAGCGGGCACTTGGACTATCTAGGTTAACTAGAGGGACTTGGACTATGTAGGTAAACTAGCGGGCACTTGGATTATCTAAGTTAACTAGCCGGCCCTTGGTCTATCTAGGTTTACTAGCGGGCACTTGGACTATCTAGGTTAACTAGCGGGCACTTGGACTATGTAGTTTTCCTAGCGGGCATTTGAATTTCTTAGGTTACCTAGTGGGCACTTGGACTATGTAGATTACCTAGCGGGCACTTGGACTATGTAGGTTAACTAGAAGGCACTTGGACTATCAAGGTTACCCAGCGGGCCCTTGGACTATGTAGGTTACCAGCGGGCACTTGGACTATCTAGCTTAACGAACGTGCACTTGGACTATGTAGGTAACCTAGCGGGCACTTGGATTGTCTAGGTTACCTAGCAGGCACTTGGCCTATCTAGGTTAACGAAAGGGCACTTGGACTATGTAGGTTAACTAGGGGACACTTCGACTATCTAGGTTAACTAGCGGGCACTTGGACTATCTAGGTTACCTAGCAGGCACTTGGACTATGTAGGTTAACTAGTGGACACTTGCACGATCTAGGTTAACTAGCGGGCCATTGCACTATGTAGTTAACTAACGGGCCCATGGATTATGTAGGTTTACTAGCAGGCACTTGGACTATCTAGGTTAACTAGCAGGCACTTGGAGTATGTAGTTTCCCTAGCGGGCATTTGGACTATTTATGTTACCATCGGGAACTTGGACTATGTAGGTTACCTAGCGGGCACTTGGACTATGTACGTCCCATAGTGGGCACTTGGACTATCAAGGTTAACTAACGGGCACTTGGACTATATAGGTTGCCTAGCGGGCACTTGGAGTATGTAGGTTCCCTAGCTGGCATTTGGATTATGTAGGTTCCCTATCGGGCACTTGGATTATGTAGGTTCCCTATCGGGTACTTGGACTATGTAGGTTAACTAGCGGGCACTTGGACTATGTAGGTAACCTAGCAGGCACTTGGACTGTCTAGGTTACCTAGCGGGCTCTTTGACTATCTAGGTTAACGAAAGGGCACTTTGACTATGTAGGTAACCTAGCGGGCACTTGGACTATGTACGTCCCCTAGTGGGCACTTGGACTATCTAGGTTAACTAACGGGCACTTGGACTATGTAGGTTGCCTAGGGGGCACTTGGACTATGTAGGTTCCCTAGCTGGCATTTGGACTATGTACGTCCCCTAGTGGGCACTTGGACTATCTAGGTTAACTAACGGGCACTTGGACTACGTAGGTTGCCTAGCGGGCACTTGGACTATGTAGTTTTCCTAGCGGGCATTTGAATTTCTTAGGTTACCTAGTGGGCACTTGGACTATGTAGATTACCTAGCGGGCACTTGGACTATGTAGGTTAACTAGAAGGCACTTGGACTATCAAGGTTACCCAGCGGGCCCTTGGACTATGTAGGTTACCAGCGGGCACTTGGACTATCTAGCTTAACGAACGTGCACTTGGACTATGTAGGTAACCTAGCGGGCACTTGGATTGTCTAGGTTACCTAGCAGGCACTTGGCCTATCTAGGTTAACGAAAGGGCACTTGGACTATGTAGGTTAACTAGGGGACACTTCGACTATCTAGGTTAACTAGCGGGCACTTGGACTATCTAGGTTACCTAGCAGGCACTTGGACTATGTAGGTTAACTAGTGGACACTTGCACGATCTAGGTTAACTAGCGGGCCATTGCACTATGTAGTTAACTAACGGGCCCATGGATTATGTAGGTTTACTAGCAGGCACTTGGACTATCTAGGTTAACTAGCAGGCACTTGGAGTATGTAGTTTCCCTAGCGGGCATTTGGACTATTTATGTTACCATCGGGAACTTGGACTATGTAGGTTACCTAGCGGGCACTTGGACTATGTACGTCCCATAGTGGGCACTTGGACTATCAAGGTTAACTAACGGGCACTTGGACTATATAGGTTGCCTAGCGGGCACTTGGAGTATGTAGGTTCCCTAGCTGGCATTTGGATTATGTAGGTTCCCTATCGGGCACTTGGATTATGTAGGTTCCCTATCGGGTACTTGGACTATGTAGGTTAACTAGCGGGCACTTGGACTATGTAGGTAACCTAGCAGGCACTTGGACTGTCTAGGTTACCTAGCGGGCTCTTTGACTATCTAGGTTAACGAAAGGGCACTTTGACTATGTAGGTAACCTAGCGGGCACTTGGACTATGTACGTCCCCTAGTGGGCACTTGGACTATCTAGGTTAACTAACGGGCACTTGGACTATGTAGGTTGCCTAGGGGGCACTTGGACTATGTAGGTTCCCTAGCTGGCATTTGGACTATGTACGTCCCCTAGTGGGCACTTGGACTATCTAGGTTAACTAACGGGCACTTGGACTACGTAGGTTGCCTAGCGGGCACTTGGACTATGTAGTTTTCCTAGCGGGCATTTGGATTATGTAGGTTTCCTATTGGGCACTTGGATTATGTAGGTTCCCTAGCGGGCACTTGGACTATGTAGGTTACTAGCGGGCACTTGGACTGTCTACGTAACCTAGCGGGCACTTGGACTATCTAGGTTAACGAACGGGCAATTGGACTATGTAGGTAACCTAGCGGGCATTTGACTGTCTAGGTTACCTAGCGGGCACTTTGACTATCTAGGTTAACGAACGGGCACTTGGACTATGCAGGTTAACTAGCAGGCACTTGGACTATGTAGGATCCCTATCGGACATTTGGAGTACTTAGGTTACCTAGTGGGCACTTGGACTATCTAGGTTAACTAGCGGGCACTAGGACTATCTAGGTCAACTAGCGGGCCCTTGTACTATGTAGGTTAACTAGCGGGGACTTGGACAATATAGGTTAACTAGCAGACCTTGGATTATGTAGGTTAACTAGCGGGCCCTTGGACTATGTACGTCCCCTAGTGGGCACTTGGACTATCTAGGTTAACTAACGGGCACTTGGACTATGTAGTTTCCCTAGCGGGCATTTGGATTATTTAGGTTACCTAGTGGGCACTTGGACTATGTAGGTTACCTAGCGGGCACTTGGACTATGTAGGTTAACTAGAAGGCACTTGGACTATGTAGGTTACCTAGCGGGCCCTTGGACTATGTAGGTTACCAGCGGGCACTTGGACTATCTAGGTTAACGAATGTGCACTTGAACTATGTAGGTAACATAGCAGGCACTTGGACTATGTAGGTTTCCTAGCGAGCACATGGACTATGTATGTCCCCTAGCGGGCACTTGGACTATCTAGGTTAACTAGAGGGTCCTTGGACTATGTAGGTTAACTATCGGGCACTTGGATTATCTAGTTTAACTAGCAGACACTTAGACATCTAGGTTACCTAGCGGGCAATTGGACTATGTAAGTTACCTCGCGGGCACTTGGACTATCTAGGTTACCTAGCGGGCACTTGGACTATGTAGGTTAACTAGCGGGCACTTGGACTATCTAGGTTATCGAACGGGCATTTGGACTATGTAGGTAACCTAGCGTGAACTTGGACAGAATAGGTTACCTAGCGGGCACTTGGACTTCTAGGTTAACGAACGGGCACTTGGACTATGTATGTTGCATAGCGGGCAATTGGACTATCTAGGTTAGGTAACGGGCATCGGACTATCTAGGTTAGCTAGCGGGCACTTGGACTATGTAGGTTACCTTGCGGGCACTTATACTATCTAGGTTACCTAACGGAAACATGGACTATGTAGGTTAACTAGCGGGCACTTGGACTATCTAGGTTAACTAACGGGCACTTGCACAATGCAGGTTCCCTAGCGGGCACTTTGACTATGTAGGTTTCCTAGCGGGCACTTGGACTATATAGGTTCCCTATGGGCACTTGGACTATCTAGGTTCTCTAACGGGCACTTGGAATATATAGGTTCCCTATAGGGCACTTGGACTATGTAGGTTCCTCAGCGGGCACTTGGACTATGTAGTTTCCCTATCGGGCATTGGACTATGTAGGTTAACTAGCAGGCCCTTGGACTATCTAGGTTACCTAGCGGGCACTTGGACTATGTAGGTTAACTAGAGGACACTTGGACAATCTAGGTTACCTAGCAGGCACTTGAACTATGTACATACCCCAGCGGGCACTTGGACTATCTAGGTTACCTAGCAGGCACTTGGACTATGTACGTCCCCTAGCGGGCACTTGGACTATCTAGGTTAACTAGAGGGACTTGGACTATGTAGGTTAACTAGCGGGCACTTGTATTATCTAAGTTAACTAGCCGGCCCTTGGACTATCTAGGTTTACTAGCGGGCACTTGGACTATCTAGGTTAACTAGCGGGCACTTGGACTATGTAGTTTTCCTAGCGGGCATTTGAATTTCTTAGGTTACCTAGTGGGCACTTGGACTATGTAGATTACCTAGCGGGCACTTGGACTATGTAAGTTAACTAGAAGGCACTTGGACTATCAAGGTTACCCAGCGGGCCCTTGGACTATGTAGGTTACCAGCGGGCACTTGGACTATCTAGGTTAACGAACGTGCACTTGGACTATGGAGGTAACCTAGCGGGCTCTTGGATTGTCTAGGTTACCTAGCAGGCACTTGGCCTATCTAGGTTAACGAAAGGGCACTTGGACTATGTAGGTTAACTAGGGGACACTTCGACTATCTAGGTTAGCTAACGGGCAATTGGACTATCTAGGTTACCTAGCGGGCACTTGGACTATGTAGGTTACCTAGCGGGCACTTGGACAATTTAGGTTACCTAGCAGGCACTTTGACTATCTAGGTTAACTAACGGGCACTTGGACTATGTAGGTTGCCTAGTGAGCACTTGGACTATGTAGGTTCCCTAGCGGGCACTTGGACTATGTAGGTTGCCTAGCGAGCACTTGGACTATGTAGGTTCCCTAGCGGGCACTTGGACTATGTAGGTTCCCTATCGGGTACTTGGACTGTCTAGGTTAACTAGCGGGCAATTGGACTGTCTAGGTTACCTAGGGGGCACTTGGAGTATGTAGTTTATCTAGCAGGCACATGGACTATGTAGGTTAACTAGGGGCACTTGGACTATCTAGGTTACCTAGAGGGCACTTGGACTATGTACGTTTCCTAGCGGGCACTTGGGCTATCTACGTTACCTAGCATGCACTTGGACTATGTAGGTTAACGAACGGGCATGTGGACTATGTAGGTAATCTAATGGTCACTTGGACTCTCTAGGTTACCTAGCGGGGACTTGGACTATGTAGGTTAACTAGCGGGCACTTGGACTATGTAGGATCCCTATCGGACCTTTGTACTACTTAGGTTAACTAGCGGGCACTTTGACTATCTAGGTTAACTAGCGGGCACTTGGACTATCTAGGTTAACTAACGGACCTTGGACTATGTAGGTTAACTAGCAGGCCCTTGGACTATGTACATCCCCTAGTGGGCACTTGGACTATCTAGGTTAACTATCGGGCACTAGGACTATCTAGGTTAACTAGCGGGCACTTGGACTATCTAGGTTACCTAGCAGGCACTTAGATTATGAAGGATCCCTAGCAGGCACTTGGACTATCTAGGTTACATAGCGGGCACGTGGACTATGTAGGTTAACTAGCGGACGCTTGCACGATCTAGGTTAACTAGCGGGCCATTGCACTATGTAGGTTAACTAGCGGGCCCATGGATTATGTAGGTTTACTAGCAGGCACTTGGACTATGTAGTTTCCCGGCGGGCATTTGGACTATTTAGGTTACCATCGGGAACTTGGACTATGTAGGTTACCTAGCGAGCACTTGGACTATGTACGTCCCCTAGTGGGCACTTGGACTATCTAGGTTAACTAACGGGCACTTGGACTATGTAGGTTGCCTAGCGGGCACTTGGACTATGTAGGTTCCCTAGCGAGCATTTGGATTATGTAGGTTCCCTATTGGGCACTTGGATTATGTAGGTTCCCTAGCGGGCACTTGGACCATGTAGGTTACTAGCGGGCACTTGGACTGTCTACGTAACCTAGCGGGCACTTGGACTATCTAGGTTAACGAACGGGCAATTGGACTATGTAGGTAACCTAGCGGGCACTTGACTGTCTAGGTTACCCAGCGGGCACTTTGACTATCTAGGTTAACGAACGGGCACTAGGACTATGCAGGTTAACTAGCGGGCACTTGGACTATGTAGGATCCCTATCGGACATTTGGACAACTTAGGTTACCTAGTGGGCACTTGGACTATCTAGGTTAACTAGCGGGCACTAGGACTATCTAGGTCAACTAGCGGGCCCTTGTACTATGTAGGTTAACTAGCGGGGACTTGGACTATATAGGTTAACTAGCGGACCTTGGACTATGTAGGTTAACTAGCGGGCCCTTGGACTATGTACGTCCCCTAGTGGGCACTTGTACTATCTAGGTTAACTAACGGGCACTTGGACTATGTAGTTTCCCTAGCGGGCATTTGGATTATTTAGGTTACCTAGTGGGCACTTGGACTATGTAGGTTACCTAGCGGGCACTTGGACTATGTAGGTTAACTAGAAGGCACTTGGACTATGTAGGTTACCTAGCGGGCCCTTGGACTATGTAGGTTACCAGCGGGCACTTGGACTATCTAGGTTAACGAACGTGCACTTGGACTATGTAGGTAACATAGCAGGCACTTGGACTATGTAGGTTGCCTAGCGAGCACTTGGACTATGTATGTCCCCTAGCGTGCACTTGGACTATCTAGGTTAACTAGCGGGCACTAGGACTATCTAGGTCAACTAGCGGGCCCTTGTATTATGTAGGTTAACTAGCGGGGACTTGGACTATATAGGTTAACTAGCGGACCTTGGACTATGTAGGTTAACTAGCGGGCCCTTGGACTATGTACGTCCTCTAGTGGGCACTTGGACTATCTAGGTTAACTAACGGGCACTTGGACTATGTAGTTTCCCTTGCGGGCATTTGGATTATTTAGGTTACCTAGTGGGCACTTGGACTATGTAGTTTACCTATCAGGCACTTGGACTACGTAGGTTAACTAGCAGGCACTTGGACTATCTAGGTTACCTAGAGGGCAATTGGACTATGTACGTTCCCTAGAGTCACTTGGGCTATCTATGTTCCCTAGCGGGCACGTGGACTATATAGGTTAACGAACGGGCACTTGAAGTATGTAGGTACCCTAATGGTCACTTGGACTGTCTAGGTTACCTAGCGGGGACTTGGACTATGTAGGTTAACTAGCGGGCACTTGGACTATGTAGGATCCCTATCGGACATTTGTACTACTTAGGTTAACTAGAGGGCACTTTGACTATCTAGGTTAACTAGCGGCCACTTGGACTATCTAGGTCAACTAGCAGGCCCTTGTACTATATAGGTTGACTAGGAGCACTTGGACTATCTAGGTTAATTACGGACCTTGGACGATGTAGGTTAACTAGCGGGCACTTGGACTATGTATGTCCCCTAGTGGGCACTTGGAAGATCTAGGTTAACTAAAGGGCACTAGGACTATCTAGGTTAACTAGCGGGCACTTGGACTATCTTGGTTACCTAGCAGGCACTTGGATTTTGAAGGATGCCTAGCGGGCACTTGGACTATCTAGGTTACCTAGCAGGCACGTGGACTATGCAGGTTATCTAGCGGACACTTGCACGATCTAGGTTAACTAGCGGGCCCTTGCACTATGTAGGTTAACTAGCGGGAACTTGGATTATATAGGTTCCCTATCGGGCACTTGGATTATGTAGGTTCCCTATCGGGCACTTGGACTATGTAGGTTAACTAGCGGGCACTTGGACTGTCTAGGTAACCTACCAGGCACTTGGACTATGTAGGTTAACTAGCGGGCACTTGCACAATGCTGGTTCCCTAGCGGGCACTTTGACTATGTAGGTTCCCTAGGGGGCACTTGGACTATGTAGGTTAACTAGCGGGCACTTGGACTGTCTAGGTAACCTACCAGGCACTTGGACTATCTAGGTTAACTAGCGGGCACTTGCACAATGCAGGTTCCCTAGCGGGCACTTTGACTATGTAGGTTCCCTAGGGGGCACTTGGACTATATAGGTTCCCTATGGGCACTTGGACTATCTATGTTCCCTAACGGGCACTTGGAATATATAGGTTCCCTATCGGGCACTTGGACTATGTAGGTTTCTCAGCGGGCACTTGGACTATGTAGGTTCCCTATCGGGCATTGGACTATGTAGGTTAACTAGCGGACACTTGGACAATCTAGGTTACCTAGCGGGCACTTGAACTATGTACATACCCTAGCGGGCACTTGGACTATCTAGGTTATCTAGTGGGCACTTGGACTATGTACGTACCCTAGCGGACACTAGGACTATCTATATTAACTAGCGGGCCCTTGGACTATCTAGGTTAACTAGCGGGCACTTGGACTATCTAGGTTAACTAGCGGGCACTTGGACTATCTAGATTAACTAGCGGGCCCTTGGACTATCTAGGTTTACTAGCGGGCACTTGGACTATCTAGGTTAACTAGCGGGCACTTGGACAATGTAGTTTCGGTAGCGGGCATTTGGATTACTTAGGTTACCTAGTGGGCACTTGGACTATGTAGGTTACCTAGCGGGCCCTTGGACTATGTAGGTTACCTGCGGGCACTTGGACTATCAAGGTTAACGAACGTGCACTTGGACTATGTAGGTAACCTAGCCGGGACTTGGACTGTCTAGGTTACCTAGCGGGCACTTGGCCTATCTAGGTTAATGAACGGACACTTGGACTATGTAGGTTAACTAGCGGACACTTCGACTATCTAGGTTAGCTAACGGGCAATTGGACTATCTAGGTTACCTAGCAGGCACTTGGACTATGTAGGTTCCCTAGAGGGCACTTGGACTATTTAGGTTCCCTAGAGGGCACTTGGACTATTTAGGTTACCTAGCAGGCACTTTGACTATCTAGGTTAACTAACGGGCACTTGGACTATGTAGGTTGCCTAGCGAGCACTTGGACTATGTAGGTTCCCTAGCGGGCACTTGGACTATGTAGGTTCCCTATCGGGTACTTGGACTGTCTCGGTTAACTAGCGGGCAATTGGACTGTCTAGGTTACCTAGGGGGCACTTGGAGTATGTAGTTTACCTAGCAGGCACATGGACTATGTAGGTTAACTAGGGGGCACTTGGACTATCTAGGTTACCTAGAGGGAACTTGAACTATGTACGTTTCCTAGCAGGCACTTGGGCTATCTACGTTACCTAGCATGCACTTGGACTATGTAGGTTAACGAACGGGCCTGTGGACTATGTAGGTAACCTAATGGTCACTTGGACTGTCTAGGTTACCTAGCGGGGACTTGGACTATGTAGGTTAACTAGCGGGCACTTGGACTATGTAGGATCCCTATCGGACCTTTGTACTACTTAGGTTAACTAGCGGGCACGTTGACTATCTAGGTTAACTAGCGGGCACTTGGACTATCTAGGTTAACTAACGGACCTTGGACTATGTAGGTTAACTAGCAGGCCCTTGGGCTATGTACATCCCCTAGTGGGCACTTGGACTATCTAGGTTAACTATCGGGCACTAGGACTATCTAGGTTAACTAGCGGGCACTTGGACTATCTAGGTTACCTAGCATCCACTTAGATTATGAAGGATCCCTAGCAGGCACTTGGACTATCTAGGTTACATAGCGGGCAGGTGGACTATGTAGGTTAACTAGCGGACACTTGCACGATCTAGGTTAACTAGCGGGCACATGGATTATGTAGGTTAACTAGCGGGCCCATGGATTATGTAGGTTTACTAGCAGGCACTTGGACTATGTAGTTTCCCGGCGGGCATTTGGACTATTTAGGTTACCATCGGGAACTTGGACTATGTAGGTTACCTAGCGGGCACTTGGACTATGTACGTCCCCTAGTGGGCACTTGGACTATGTAGGTTAACTAACGGGCACTTGGACTACGTAGGTTGCCTAGCGGGCACTTGGACTATGTAGGTTCCCTAGCGGGCATTTGGATTATGTAGGTTTCCTATTGGGCACTTGGATTATGTAGGTTCCCTAGCGGGCACTTGGACTATGTAGGTTACTAGCGGGCACTTGGACTGTCTACGTAACCTAGCGGGCACTTGGACTATCTAGGTTAACGAACAGGCAATTGGACTATGTAGGTAACCTAGCGGGCACTTGACTGTCTAGGTTACCTAGCGGGCACTTTGACTATCTAGGTTACCAAAGGGCACTTTTACTATGCAGGTTAACTAGTGGGCACTTGGACTATGTAGGATCCCTATCGGACATTTGGACTACTTAGGTTACCTAGTGGGCACTTGGACTATCTAGGTTAACTAGCGGGCACTAGGACTATCTAGGTCAACTAGCGGGGCCTTGTACTATGTAGGTTAACTAGCGGGGACTTGGATTATATAGGTTAACTAGCAGACCTTGGATTATGTAGGTTAACTAGCGGGCCCTTGGACTATGTACGTCCCCTAGTGGGCACTTGGACTATCTAGGTTAACTAACGGGCACTTGGACTATGTAATTTCCCTAGCGGGCATTTGGATTATTTAGGTTACCTAGTGGGCATTTGGACTATGTAGTTTACCTAGCAGGCACTTGGACTATGTAGGTTAACTAGCGGGCACTTGGACTATCTAGGTTACCTAGAGGGCACTTGAACTATGTACGTTCCCTAGCGGGCAGTTGGGCTATCTAAATTACCTAGCGGGCACTTGGACTATGTAGGTTAACGAACGGGCACTTGGAGTATGTAGGTAACCTAATGGTCACTTGGACTGTCTAGGTTACCTAGCGGGGACTGGGACTATGTAGGTTAACTAGCGGGCACTTGGACTATGTACGTCCCCTAGTGGGCACTTGGACTATGTAGGTTAACTAACGGGCACTTGGACTACGTAGGTTGCCTAGCGGGCACTTGGACTATGTAGGTTCCCTAGCGGGCATTTGGATTATGTAGGTTTCCTATTGGGCACTTGGATTATGTAGGTTCCCTAGCGGGCACTTGGACTATGTAGGTTACTAGCGGGCACTTGGACTGTCTACGTAACCTAGCGGGCACTTGGACTATCTAGGTTAACGAACGGGCAATTGGACTATGTAGGTAACCTAGCGGGCCCTTGACTGTCTAGGTTACCTAGCGGGCACTTTGACTATCTAGGTTACCAAAGGGCACTTTTACTATGCAGGTTAACTAGTGGGCACTTGGACTATGTAGGATCCCTATCGGACATTTGGACTACTTAGGTTACCTAGTGGGCACTTGGACTATCTAGGTTAACTAGCGGGCACTAGGACTATCTAGGTCAACTAGCGGGGCCTTGTACTATGTAGGTTAACTAGCGGGGACTTGGATTATATAGGTTAACTAGCAGACCTTGGATTATGTAGGTTAACTAGCGGGCCCTTGGACTATGTACGTCCCCTAGTGGGCACTTGGACTATCTAGGTTAACTAACGGGCACTTGGACTATGTAGTTTCCCTAGCGGGCATTTGGATTATTTAGGTTACCTAGTGGGCATTTGGACTATGTAGTTTACCTAGCAGGCACTTGGACTATGTAGGTTAACTAGCGGGCACTTGGACTATCTAGGTTACCTAGAGGGCACTTGAACTATGTACGTTCCCTAGCGGGCACTTGGGCAATCTAAATTACCTAGCGGGCACTTGGACTATGTAGGTTAACGAACGGGCACTTGGAGTATGTAGGTAACCTAATGGTCACTTGGACTGTCTAGGTTACCTAGCGGGGACTGGGACTATGTAGGTTAACTAGCGGGCACTTGGACTATGTAGGATCCCTATCGGACATTTGTACTACTTAGGTTAACTAGCGGACACTTTGACTATCTAGGTCAACTAGCGGGCTCTTCTACTATGTAGGTTAACGAAAGGGCACTTGGACTATGTAGGTTAACTAGGGGACACTTGGACTATCTAGGTTACCTAGCGGGCACTTGGACTATGTACGTCCCCTAGTGGGCACTTGGACTATCTAGGTTACCGAACGGGCATTTGGACTATGTAGGTAACCTAGCGTGAACTTGGACAGAATAGGTTACCTAGCGGGCACTTGGACTTCTAGGTTATCGAACGGGCACTTGGACTATGTATGTTGCATAGCGGGCAATTGGACTATCTAGGTTAGGTAACGGGCATCGGACTATCTAGGTTAGCTAGCGGGCACTTGGACTATGTAGGTTACCTTGCGGGCACTTATACTATCTAGGTTACCTAAAGGAAACATGGACTATGTAGGATAACTAGCGGGCACTTGGACTATCTAGGTTAACTAACGGGCACTTGCACAATGCAGGTTCCCTAGCGGGCACTTTGACTATGTAGGTTCCCTATTGGGCACTTGGACTATATAGGTTCCCTATGGGCACTTGGACTATCTAGGTTCTCTAACGGGCACTTGGAATATATAGGTTCCCTATCGGGCACTTGGACTATGTAGGTTCCTCAGCGGGCACTTGGACTATGTAGGTTCCCTATCGGGCATTGGACTATGTAGGTTAACTAGCAGGCCCTTGGACTATCTAGGTTACCTAGCGGGCACTTGGACTATGTAGGTTAACTAGCGGACACTTGGACAATCTAGGTTACCTAGCGGGCACTTGAACTATGTACATACCCCAGCGGGCACTTGGACTATCTAGGTTACCTAGCAGGCACTTGGACTATGTACGTCCCCTAGCGGGCACTTGGACTATCTAGGTTAACTAGAGGGACTTGGACTATGTAGGTAAACTAGCGGGCACTTGGATTATCTAAGTTAACTAGCCGGCCCTTGGTCTATCTAGGTTTACTAGCGGGCACTTGGACTATCTAGGTTAACTAGCGGGCACTTGGACTATGTAGTTTTCCTGGCGGGCATTTGAATTTCTTAGGTTACCTAGTGGGCACTTGGACTATGTAGATTACCTAGCGGGCACTTGGACTATGTAGGTTAACTAGAAGGCACTTGGACTATCAAGGTTACCCAGCGGGCCCTTGGACTATGTAGGTTACCAGCGGGCACTTGGACTATCTAGGTTAACGAACGTGCACTTGGACTATGTAGGTAACCTAGCGGGCACTTGGATTGTCTAGGTTACCTAGCAGGCACTTGGCCTATCTAGGTTAACGAAAGGGCACTTGGACTATGTAGGTTAACTAGGGGACACTTCGACTATCTAGGTTAACTAGCGGGCACTTGGACTATCTAGGTTACCTAGCAGGCACTTGGACTATGTAGGTTAACTAGTGGACACTTGCACGATCTAGGTTAACTAGCGGGCCATTGCACTATGTAGGTTAACTAACGGGCCCATGGATTATGTAGGTTTACTAGCAGGCACTTGGACTATCTAGGTTAACTAGCAGGCACTTGGAGTATGTAGTTTCCCTAGCGGGCATTTGGACTATTTATGTTACCATCGGGAACTTGGACTATGTAGGTTACCTAGCGGGCACTTGGACTATGTACGTCCCATAGTGGGCACTTGGACTATCAAGGTTAACTAACGGGCACTTGGACTATGTAGGTTGCCTAGCGGGCACTTGGACTATGTAGGTTCCCTAGCTGGCATTTGGATTATGTAGGTTCCCTATCGGGCACTTGGATTATCTAGGTTAACTAGAGGGACTTGGACTATGTAGGTTAACTAGCGGGCACTTGGATTATCTAAGTTAACTAGCCGGCCCTTGGTCTATCTAGGTTTACTAGCGGGCACTTGGACTATCTAGGTTAACTAGCGGGCACTTGGACTATGTAGTTTTCCTAGCGGGCATTTGAATTTCTTAGGTTACCTAGTGGGCACTTGGACTATGTAGATTACCTAGCGGGCACTTGGACTATGTAGGTTAACTAGAAGGCACTTGGACTATCAAGGTTACCCAGCGGGCCCTTGGACTATGTAGGTTACCAGCGGGCACTTGGACTATCTAGCTTAACGAACGTGCACTTGGACTATGTAGGTAACCTAGCGGGCACTTGGATTGTCTAGGTTACCTAGCAGGCACTTGGCCTATCTAGGTTAACGAAAGGGCACTTGGACTATGTAGGTTAACTAGGGGACACTTCGACTATCTAGGTTAACTAGCGGGCACTTGGATTATCTAGGTTACCTAGCAGGCACTTGGACTATGTAGGTTAACTAGTGGACACTTGCACGATCTAGGTTAACTAGCGGGCCCTTGCACTATGTAGGTTAACTAGCGGGCCCATGGATTATGTAGGTTTACTAGCAGGCACTTGGACTATCTAGGTTAACTAGCAGGCACTTGGAGTATGTAGTTTCCCTAGCGGGCATTTGGACTATTTATGTTACCATCGGGAACTTGGACTATGTAGGTTACCTAGCGGGCACTTGGACTATGTACGTCCCATAGTGGGCACTTGGACTATCAAGGTTAACTAATGGGCACTTGGACTATGTAGGTTGCCTAGCGGGCACTTGGACTATGTAGGTTCCCTAGCTGGCATTTGGATTATGTAGGTTCCCTATCGGGCACTTGGATTATGTAGGTTCCCTATCGGGTACTTGGACTATGTAGGTTAACTAGCGGGCACTTGGACTATGTAGGTAACCTAGCAGGCACTTGGACTGTCTAGGTTACCTAGCGGGTTCTTTGACTATCTAGGTTAACGAAAGGGCACTTTGACTATGTAGGTTACCTAACGGGCACTTGGACTATGTACGTCCCCTAGTGGGCACTTGGACTATCTAGGTTAACTAACGGGCACTTGGAGTATGTAGTTTCCCTAGTGGGCATTTGGACTATTTATGTTACCATCGGGAACTTGGACTATGTAGGTTACCTAGCGGGCACTTGGACTATGTACGTCCCCTAGTGGGCACGTGGACTATCTAGGTTAACTAACGGGCACTTGGACTATGTAGGTTGCCTAGGGGGCACTTGGACTATGTAGGTTCCCTAGCTGGCATTTGGACTATGTACGTCCCCTAGTGGGCACTTGGACTATCTAGGTTAACTAACGGGCACTTGGACTACGTAGGTTGCCTAGCGGACACTTGGACTATGTAGGTTCCCTAGCGGGCATTGGGATTATTTAGGTTTCCTATTGGGCACTTGGATTATGTAGGTTCCCTAGCGGGCACTTGGACTATGTAGGTTACTAGCGGGCACTTGGACTGTCTACGTAACCTAGCGGGCACTTGGACTATCTAGGTTAACGAACGGGCAATTGGACTATGTAGGTAACCTAGCGGGCATTTGACTGTCTAGGTTACCTAGCGGGCACTTTGACTATCTAGGTTAACGAACGGGCACTTGGGCTATGCAGGTTAACTAGCGGGCACTTGGACTATGTAGGATCCCTATCGGACATTTGGACTACTTAGGTTACCTAGTGGGCACTTGGACTATCTAGGTTAACTAGCGGGCACTAGGACTATCTAGGTCAACTAGCGGGCCCTTGTACTATGTAGGTTAACTAGCGGGGACTTGGACTATATAGGTTAACTAGCAGACCTTGGATTATGTAGGTTAACTAGCGGGCCCTTGGACTATGTACGTCCCCTAGTGGGCACTTGGACTATCTAGGTTAACTAACGGGCACTTGGACTATGTAGTTTCCCTAGCGGCATTTGGATTATTTAGGTTACCTAGTGGGCACTTGGACTATGTAGGTTACCTAGCGGGCACTTGGACTATGTAGGTTAACTAGAAGGCACTTGGACTATGTAGGTTACCTAGCGGGCCCTTGGACTATGTAGGTTACCAGCGGGCACTTGGACTATCTAGGTTAACGAACGTGCACTTGGACTATGTAGGTAACATAGCAGGCACTTGGACTATGTAGGTTGCCTAGCGAGCACTTGGACTATGTATGTCCCCTAGCGGGCACTTGGACTATCTAGGTTAACTAGAGGGTCCTTGGACTATGTAGGTTAACTATCGGGCACTTGGATTATCTAGTTTAACTAGCGGACACTTGGACATCTAGGTTACCTAGCGGGCAATTGGACTATGTAAGTTACCTCGCGGGCACTTGGACTATCTAGGTTACCTAGCGGGCACTTGGACTATGTAGGTTAACTAGCGGGCACTTGGACTATCTAGGTTACCGAACGGGCATTTGGACTATGTAGGTAACCTAGCGTGAACTTGGACAGAATAGGTTACCTAGCGGGCACTTGGACTTCTAGGTTAACGAACGGGCACTTGGACTATGTATGTTGCATAGCGGGCAATTGGACTATCTAGGTTAGGTAACGGGCATCGGACTATCTAGGTTAGCTAGCGGGCACTTGGACTATGTAGGTTACCTTGCGGGCACTTATACTATCTAGGTTACCTAACGGAAACATGGACTATGTAGGTTAACTAGCGGGCACTTGGACTATCTAGGTTAACTAACGGGCACTTGCACAATGCAGGTTCCCTAGCGGGCACTTTGACTATGTAGGTTCCCTAGCGGGCACTTGGACTATATAGGTTCCCTATGGGCACTTGGACTATCTAGGTTCTCTAACGGGCACTTGGAATATATAGGTTCCCTATCGGGCACTTGGACTATGTAGGTTCCTCAGCGGGCACTTGGACTATGTAGGTTCCCTATCGGGCATTGGACTATGTAGGTTAACTAGCAGGCCCTTGGACTATCTAGGTTACCTAGCGGGCACTTGGACTATGTAGGTTAACTAGCGGACACTTGGACAATCTAGGTTACCTAGCGGGCACTTGAACTATGTACATACCCCAGCGGGCACTTGGACTATCTAGGTTACCTAGCAGGCACTTGGACTATGTACGTCCCCTAGCGGGCACTTGGACTATCTAGGTTAAGTAGAGGGACTTGGACTATGTAGGTTAACTAGCGGGCACTTGGATTATCTAAGTTAACTAGCCGGCCCTTGGACTATCTAGGTTTACTAGCGGGCACTTGGACTATCTAGGTTAACTAGCGGGCACTTGGACTATGTAGTTTTCCTAGCGGGCATTTGAATTTCTTAGGTTACCTAGTGGGCACTTGGACTATGTAGATTACCTAGCGGGCACTTGGACTATGTAAGTTAACTAGAAGGCACTTGGACTATCAAGGTTACCCAGCGGGCCCTTGGACTATGTAGGTTACCAGCGGGCACTTGGACTATCTAGGTTAACGAACGTGCACTTGGACTATGGAGGTAACCTAGCGGGCTCTTGGATTGTCTAGGTTACCTAGCAGGCACTTGGCCTATCTAGGTTAACGAAAGGGCACTTGGACTATGTAGGTTAACTAGGGGACACTTCGACTATCTAGGTTAGCTAACGGGCAATTGGACTATCTAGGTTACCTAGCGGGCACTTGGACTATGTAGGTTAACTAACGGGCACTTGCACAATGCAGGTTCCCTAGCGGGCACTTTGACTATGTAGGTTCCCTAGCGGGCACTTGGACAATTTAGGTTACCTAGCAGGCACTTTGACTATCTAGGTTAACTAACGGGCACTTGGACTATGTAGGTTGCCTAGTGAGCACTTGGACTATGTAGGTTCCCTAGCAGGCACTTGGACTATGTACGTCCCCTAGTGGGCACTTGGACTATCTAGGTTAACTAACGGGCACTTGGACTATGTAGGTTGCCTAGGGGGCACTTGGACTATGTAGGTTCCCTAGCTGGCATTTGGATTATGTAGGTTCCTTATCGGGCACTTGGATTATGTAGGTCCCCTATCGGGCATTGGACTATGTAGGTTAACTAGCAGGACCTTGGACTATCTAGGTCACCTAGCGGGCACTTGGACTATGTACATCCCCTAGTGGGCACTTGGACTATCTAGGTTAACTAACGGGCACTTGGACTACGTAGGTTGCCTTGCGGGCACTTGGACTATGTAGGTTCCCTAGCGGGCATTTGGATTATGTAGGTTTCCTATTGGGCACTTGGATTATGTAGGTTCCCTAGCGGGCACTTGGACTATGTAGGTTACTAGCGGGCACTTGGACTGTCTACGTAACCTAGCGGGCACTTGGACTATCTAGGTTAACGAACGGGCAATTGGACTATGTAGGTAACCTAGCGGGCACTTGACTGTCTAGGTTACCTAGCGGGCACTTTGACTATCTAGGTTAACGAACGGGC
Source organism: Tenrec ecaudatus (assembly GCF_050624435.1). NCBI lineage: Eukaryota > Metazoa > Chordata > Mammalia > Afrosoricida > Tenrecidae > Tenrec > Tenrec ecaudatus. The sequence goes on from NW_027457617.1 coordinate 1,342,303, forward strand.
ACTTGGGCTATGCAGGTTAACTAGCGGGCACTTGGACTATGTAGGATCCCTATCGGACATTTGGACTACTTAGGTTCCCTAGTGGGCACTTGGACTATGTAGGTTAACTAGCGGGCACTAGGACTATCTAGGTCAACTAGCGGGCCCTTGTAGTATGTAGGTTAACTAGCGGGGACTTGGACTATATAGGTTAACTAGCAGACCTTGGATTATGTAGGTTAACTAGCGGGCCCTTGGACTATGTACGTCCCCTAGTGGGCACTTGGACTATCTAGGTTAACTAACGGGCACTTGGACTATGTAGTTTCCCTAGGGGGCATTTGGATTATTTAGGTTACCTAGTGGGCACTTGGACTATGTAGGTTACCTAGCGGGCACTTGGACTATGTAGGTTAACTAGAAGGCACTTGGACTATGTAGGTTACCTAGCGGGCCCTTGGACTATGTAGGTTACCAGCGGGCACTTGGACTATCTAGGTTAACGAACGTGCACTTGGACTATGTAGGTAACATAGCAGGCACTTGGACTATGTAGGTTGCCTAGCGAGCACTTGGACTATGTATGTCCCCTAGCAGGCACTTGGACTATCTAGGTTAACTAGAGGGTCCTTGGACTATGTAGGTTAACTATCGGGCACTTGGATTATCTAGGTTAACTAGCGGACACTTGGACATCTAGGTTACCTAGCGGGCAATTGGACTATGTAAGTTACCTCGCGGGCACTCGGACTATCTAGGTTACCTAGCGGGCACTTGGACTATGTAGGTTAACTAGCGGGCACTTGGACTATCTAGGTTACCGAACGGGCATTTGGACTATGTAGGTAACCTAGCGTGAACTTGTACAGAATAGGTTACCTAGCGGGCACTTGGACTTCTAGGTTAACGAACGGGCACTTGGACTATGTATGTTGCATAGCGGGCAATTGGACTATCTAGGTTAGGTAACGGGCATCGGACTATCTAGGTTAGCTAGCGGGCACTTGGACTATGTAGGTTACCTTGCGGGCACTTATACTATCTAGGTTACCTAACGGAAACATGGACTATGTAGGTTAACTAGCGGGCACTTGGACTATCTAGGTTAACTAACGGGCACTTGCACAATGCAGGTTCCCTAGCGGGCACTTTGACTATGTAGGTTCCCTAGCGGGCACTTGGACTATATAGGTTCCCTATGGGCACTTGGACTATCTAGGTTCCCTAACGGGCACTTGGAATATATAGGTTCCCTATCGGGCACTTGGACTATGTAGGTTCCTCAGCGGGCACTTGGACTATGTAGGTTCCCAATCGGGCATTGGACTATGTAGGTTAACTAGCAGGCCCTTGGACTATCTAGGTTACCTAGCGGGCACTTGGACTATGTAGGTTAACTAGCGGACACTTGGACAATCTAGGTTACCTAGCGGGCACTTGAACTATGTACATACCCCAGCGGGCACTTGGACTATCTAGGTTACCTAGCAGGCACTTGGACTATGTACGTCCCCTAGCGGGCACTTGGACTATCTAGGTTAACTAGAGGGACTTGGACTATGTAGGTTAACTAGCGGGCACTTGGATTATCTAAGTTAACTAGTCGGCCCTTGTACTATCTAGGTTTACTAGCGGGCACTTGGACTATCTAGGTTAACTAGCGGGCACTTGGACTATGTAGTTTTCCTAGCGGGCATTTGAATTTCTTAGGTTACCTAGTGGGCACTTGGACTATGTAGATTACCTAGCGGGCACTTGGACTATGTAGGTTAACTAGAAGGCACTTGGACTATCAAGGTTACCCAGCGGGCCCTTGGACTATGTAGGTTACCAGCGGGCACTTGGACTATCTAGGTTAACGAACGTGCACTTGGACTATGTAGGTAACCTAGCGGGCACTTGGATTGTCTAGGTTACCTAGCAGGCACTTGGCCTATCTAGGTTAACGAAAGGGCACTTGGACTATGTAGGTTAACTAGGGGACACTTCGAGTATCTAGGTTAGCTAACGGGCAATTGGACTATCTAGGTTACCTAGCGGGCACTTGGACTATGTAGGTTCCCTAGCGGGCACTTGGACAATTTAGGTTACCTAGCAGGTACTTTGACTATCTAGGTTAACTAACGGGCACTTGGACTATGTAGTTTGCCTAGTGAGCACTTGGACTATGTAGGTTCCCTAGCGGGCACTTGGACTATGTAGGATCCCTATCGGGTACTTGGACTGTCTAGGTTAACTAGCGGGCAATTGGACTGTCTAGGTTACCTAGTGGGCATTTTGACTATGTAATTTACCTAGCAGGCACTTGGACTATGTAGGTTAACTAGCGGGCACTTGGACTATGTAGGATCCCTATCAGACATTTGTACTACTTAGGTTAACCTGCGGGCACTTTGACTATCTAGATCAACTAGCGGGCTCTTGTACTATGTAGGTTAACTAGCGGGAACTTGGACTATCTAGGTTAACTAACGGTCCTTGGACTAAGTAGGTTAACTAGCGGGCACTTGGACTATGTACGTCCCCTAGTGGGCACTTGGACTATATAGGTTAACTAGCGGGCACTTGGACTATCTAGGTTACCTAGCAGGCACTTGGACTATGTAGGTTAACTAGTGGACACTTGCACGATCTAGGTTAACTAGCGGGCCCTTGCACTATGTAGGTTAACTAGCGGGCCCATGGATTATTTAGGTTTACTAGCAGGCACTTGGACTATCTAGGTTAACTAGCAGGCACTTGGAGTATGTAGTTACCCTAGCGGGCATTTGGACTATTTATGTTACCATCAGAACTTGGACTATGTAGGTTACCTAGCGGGCACTTGGACTATGTACGTCCCATAGTGGGCACTTGGACTATCAAGGTTAACTAACGGGCACTTGGACTATGTAGGTTGCCTAGCGGGCAATTGGACTATGTAGGTTCCCTAGCTGGCATTTGGATTATGTAGGTTCCCTATCGGGCACTTGGATTATGTAGGTTCCCTATCGGGTACTTGGACTATGTAGGTTAACTAGCGGGCACTTGGACTATGTAGGTAACCTAGCAGGCACTTGGACTGTCTAGGTTACCTAGCGGGCTCTTTGACTATCTAGGTTAACGAAAGGGCACTTTGACTATGTAGGTTACCTAGCGGGCACTTGGACTATGTACGTCCCCTAGTGGGCACTTGGACTATCTAGGTTAACTAACGGGCACTTGGACTATGTAGGTTGCCTAGGGGGCACTTGGACTATGTAGGTTCCCTAGCTGGCATTTGGACTATGTACGTCCCCTAGTGGGCACTTGGACTATCTAGGTTAACTAACGGGCACTTGGATTACGTAGGTTGCCTAGCGGGCACTTGGACTATGTAGGTTCCCTAGCGGGCATTTGGATTATGTAGGTTTCCTATTGGGCACTTGGATTATGTAGGTTCCCTAGCGGGCACTTGGACATTGTAGGTTACTAGCGGGCACTTGGACTGTCTACGTAACCTAGCGGGCACTTGGACTATCTAGGTTTACGAACGGGCAATTGGACTATGTAGGTAACCTAGCGGGCACTTGACTGTCTAGGTTACCTAGCGGGCACTTTGACTATCTAGGTTAACGAACGGGCACTTGGACTATGCAGGTTAACTAGCAGGCACTTGGACTATGTAGGATCCCTATCGGACATTTGGACTACTTAGGTTACCTAGTGGGCACTTGGACTTTCTAGGTTAACTAGCGGGCACTAGGACTATCTAGGTCAACTAGCGGGCCCTTGTACTATGTAGGTTAACTAGCGGGGACTTGGACTATATAGGTTAACTAGCAGACCTTGAATTATGTAGGTTAACTAGCGGGCCCTTGGACTATGTACGTCCCCTAGTGGGCACTTGGACTATCTAGGTTAACTAACGGGCACTTGGACTATGTAGTTTCCCTAGCGGGCATTTGGATTATTTAGGTTACCTAGTGGGCACTTGGACTATGTAGGTTACCTAGCGGGCACTTGGACTATGTAGGTTAACTAGAAGGCACTTGGACTATGTAGGTTATCTAGCGGGCCCTTGGACTATGTAGATTACCAGCGGGCACTTGGACTATCTAGGTTAACGAACGTGCACTTGGACTATGTAGGTAACATAGCAGGCACTTGGACTATGTAGGTTGCCTAGCGAGCACTTGGACTATGTATGTCCCCTAGCGGGCACTTGGACTATCTTGGTTAACTAGAGGTTCCTTGGACTATGTAGGTTAACTATCGGGCACTTGGATTATCTAGGTTAACTAGCGGACACTTGGACATCTAGGTTACCTAGTGGGCAATTGGACTTTGTAAGTTACCTCGCGGGCACTTGGACTATCTAGGTTACCTAGCGGGCACTTGGACTATGTAGGTTAACTAGCGGGCACTTGGACTATCTAGGTTACCGAACGGGCATTTGGACTATGTAGGTAACCTAGCGTGAACTTGGACAGAATAGGTTACCTAGCGGACACTTGGACTTCTAGGTTAACGAACGGGCACTTGGACTATGTATGTTGCATAGTGGGCAATTGGACTATCTAGGTTAGGTAACGGGCATCGGACTATCTAGGTTAGCTAGCGGGCACTTGGACTATGTAGGTAACCTTGCGGGCACTTATACTATCTAGGTTACCTGACGGAAACATGGACTATGTAGGTTAACTAGCGGGCACTTGGACTATCTAGGTTAACTAACGGACCTTGGACTATGTAGGTTAAGTAGCGTGCACTTGGTCTATGTACGTCCCCTAGTGGGCACTTGGCCTTTCTAGGTTAACTAACGGGCACTAGGACTATCTAGGTTAACTAGCGGGCCCATGGATTATGTAGGTTTACTTGCAGGCACTTGGACAATCTAGGTTAACTAGAGGCACTTGGACTATGTAGTTTCCCTAGCGGGCATTTGGACTATTTAGGTTACCATCGTGAACTTGGACTATGTAGGTTACCTAGCGGGCAATTGGACTATGCACGTCCCCTAGTGGGCACTAGGACTATCTAGGTTAACTAAAGGGCACTTGGACTATGTAGGTTGCCTAGCGGGCACTTGGACTATGTAGATTCCCTAGCGGGCACTTGGATTATGTAGGTTCCCTATCGGGCACTTGGATTATGTAGGTTCCCTATCGGGCACTTGGACTATGTAGGTTAACTAGCAGGCACTTGGACTGTCTACGTAACCTAGCGGGCACTTGGACTATCTAGGTTAATGAACGGGCACTTGGACTATGTAGGTAACCTAGCGGGCACTTGGACTGTCTAGGTTACCTAGCGGGCACTTTGACTATCTAGGTTAACGAATGGGCACTTGGACTATGTAGGTTACCTTTCGGGCACTTGGATTATCTAGGTTAGCTAACAGGAACTTGGAATATCTAGGTTACCTAGTGGGTACTTGGACTATGTAGGTTAACTTGCGGGCACTTGCACTATGAATGTTACCTAACGGGAACTTGGACTATGTAGGTTAACTAGCGGACACTTGGACGATCTAGGTTAACTAGCGGGCACTTGAAATATCTAGGTTAACTAGCGGGCCCTTGGACTATGTAGGTTAACTTAGCGGGCACTTGGACTATCTAGGTTAACTAGCTGACCTTGGACTATGTAGGTTAACTAGCGGGCGCTTGGACTATCTCGGTTACCTAGCAGGCACTTGGACTATGTACATACCCTAGCGGGCACTTGGACTATCTAGGTTAACGAACTTGCACTTGGACTATGTAGGTAACCTAGCGGGCACTTGGACTGTCTAGGTTACCTAGCGGGCACATTGGCCTATCTAGATTAATGAACGGACACTTGGACTATGTAGGTTAACTAGCGGACACTTCGACTATCTAGGTTAGCTAACCGGAAATTGGACTATCTGGGTTACCTAGCAGGCACTTGGACTATGTAGGTTCCCTAGAGGGCACTTGGACTATTAAGGTTACCTAGCAGGCACTTTGACTATCTAGGTTAACTAACGGGCACTTGGAATATGTAAGTTGCCTAGCGAGCACTTGGACTATGTAGGTTCCCTAGTGGGCACTTGGACTATGTAGGTTCCCTATCGGGTAGTTGGACTGTCTTGGTTAACTAGCGGGCAATTGGACTGTCTAGGTTACCTAGGGGGCACTTGGAGTATGTAGTTTACCTAGCAGGCACATGGACTATGTATGTAACTAGCGGGCACTTGGACTATCTAGGTTACCTAGAGGGCACTTGGACTATGTACGTTTCCTAGCGGGCACTTGGGCTATCTACGTTACCTAGCATGCACTTGGACTATGTAGGTTAACGAACGGGCATGTGGACTATGTAGGTAACCTAATGGTCACTTGGACTGTCTAGGTTACCTAGCGGGGACTTGGACTATGTAGGTTAACTAGCGGGCACTTGGACTATGTATGATCCCTATCGGACCTTTGTACTACTTAGGTTAACTAGCGGGCACTTTGACTATCTAGGTTTACTAGTGGGCACTTGGACAATCTAGGTTAACTAGCGGGCACTTGGATTATGTAGGTTAACTAGAAGGCACTTGGACTATCAAGGTTACCCAGCGGGCCCTTGGACTATGTAGGTTACCAGCGGGCACTTGGACTATCTAGGTTAACGAACGTGCACTTGGACTATGGAGGTAACCTAGCGGGCACTTGGACTGTCTAGTTTACCTAGCAGGCACTTGGCCTATCTAGTTTAACGAAAGGGCACTTGGACTATGTAGGTTAACTTTCGGACACTTCGACTATCTAGGTTAGCTAACGGGCAATTGGACTATCTAGGTTACCTAGCGGGCACTTGGACTATGTAGGTTCCCTAGCGGGCACTTGGACAAATTAGGTTACCTAGCAGGCACTTTGACTATCTAGGTTAACTAACGGGCACTTGGACTATGTAGGTTGCCTAGTGAGGATTGGACTATGTAGGTTCCCTAGCGGGCACTTGGACTATGTAGGTTCCCTATCGGGTACTTGGACTGTCTAGGTTAACTAGCGGGCAATTGGACTGTCTAGTTACCTAGTGGGCATTAGGACTATGTAGTTTACCTAGCAGGCACTTGGACTATGTAGGTTAACTAGCGGGCACTTGGACTATGTAGGTTACCTAGAGGGCACTTGAACTATGTACGTTCCCTAGCGGGCACTTGGGCTATCTAAGTTACCTAGCGGGCACTTGGACTATGTAGGTTAACGAACGGGCACTTGGAGTATGTAGGTAACCTAATGGTCACTTGGACTGTCTAGGTTACCTAGCGGGGACTGGGACTATGTAAGTTAACTAGCGGGCACTTGGACTATGTAGGATCCCTATCGGACATTTGTACTACTTAGGTTAACTAGCGGGCACTTTGACTATCTAGGTCAACTAGCGGGCCCTTGTACTATGTAGGTTAACTAGCAAGCACTTGGACTATCTAGGTTAACTAGTGGGCCATTGTACTATGTAGGTTAACTAACGGACCTTGGACTATGTAGGTTAACTAGCGGGCACTTGGACTATGTACGTCCCCTAGTGGGCACTTGGACTATCTAGGTTAACTAGCGGGCACTTGGACAATCTAGGTTACCTAGCAGGCACTTGGACTATGTAGGTTAACTAGTGGACACTTGCACGATCTAGGTTAACTAGCGGGCCCTTGCACTATGTAGGTTAACTAGAAGGCCCATGGATTATGTAGGTTTACTAGCAGGCACTTGGACTATCTAGGTTAACTAGCAGGCACTTGGAGTATGTAGTTTCCCTAGCGGGCATTTGGACTATTTATGTTACCATCGGGAACTTGGACTATGTAGGTTACCTAGCGGGCACTTGGACTATGGAGGTTAACTAACGGACACTTGGACTATGTAGGTTGCCTAGCGGGCACTTGGACTATGTAGGTTCCCTAGCTGGCATTTGGATTATGTAGGTTCCCTATCGGGCACTTGGATTATGTAGGTTCCCTATCGGGTACTTAGACTATGTAGGTTAACTAGCGGGCACTTGGACTATGTAGGTAACCTAGCAGGCACTTGGACTGTCTAGGTTACCTAGCGGGCTCTTTGACTATCTAGGTTAAAGAAGGGCACTTGGACTATGTAGGTTACTTAGCGGGCACTTGGACTATGTACGTCCCCTAGTGGGCACTTGGACTATCTAGGTTAACTAACGGGCACTTGGACTATGTAGGTTGCCTAGGGGGCACTTGGACTATGTAGGTTCCCTAGCTGGCATTTGGATTATGTAGGTTCCCTATCGGGCACTTGGATTATGTAGGTCCCCTATCGGGCATTGGACTATGTAGGTTAACTAGCAGGACCTTGGACTATCTAGGTTACCTAGCGGGCACTTGGACTATGTAGGTTAACTAGCGGACACTTGGACAATCTAGGTTACCTAGCGGGCACTTGAACTATGTACATACCCTAGCGGGCACTTGGACTATCTAGGTTACCTAGCGGGCACTTGGACTATGTACGTACCCTAGCGGGCACTTGGACTATCTAGATTAACTAGAGGGCCCTTGGACTATGTAGGTTAACTAGCAGGCACTTGGATTAGCTAGGTTAACTAGCGGGCACTTGGCCTATCTAGATTAACTAGCGGGCCCTTGGACTATCTAGGTTAACTAGCAGGCACTTGGACCATCTAGATTAACTACCGGGCCCTTGGTCTATCTAGGTTTACTAGCGGGCACTTGGACTATCTAGGTTAACTAGCGGGCACTTGGACTATGTAGTTTCCCTAGCGGGCATTTGGATTACTTAGGTTACCTAGTCGGCACTTGGACTATGTAGGTTACCTAGTGGCCACTTGGACAATGTAGGTTAACTAGAAGGCACTTGGACTATCAAGGTTACCTAGCTGGCCCTTGGACTATGTAGGTTACCACGGGCACTTGGACTATCTAGGTTAACGAACGTGCACTTGGACTATGTAGGTAACCTAGCGGGCACTTGGACTGTCTAGGTTACCTAGCGGGCACTTGGCCTATCTAGGTTAACGAACGGGCACCTGGACTATGTAGGTTAATTAGCGGACACTTTGACTATCTAGGTTAGCTAACGGGCAATTGGACTATCTAGGTTACCTAGCGGGCACTTGGACTTTGTAGGTTCCCTAGCGGGCACTTGGACAATTTAGGTTACGTAGCAGGCACTTTGACTATCTAGGTTAACTAACGGGTACTTGGACTATGTAGGTTGCCTAGCGAGCACTTGGACTATGTAGGTTCCTTAGCGGGTACTTGGACTATGTAGGTTACCTATCGGGCACTTGGATTATCTAGGTTAGCTAAGAGGAACTTGGAATATCTAGGTTACCTAGCGGGTACTTGGACTATGTAGGTTACCTTGCGGGCACTTGTACTATCTAGGTTACCTAACGGGAACTTGGACTAGGTAGGTTATCTAGCGGACACTTGGAAGATCTAGTTTAACTAGCGGGCACTTGGAATATCTAGGTTAACTATCGGGCCCTTGGACTATGTAGGTTAACTAGCGGGAACTTGGAATATCTAGGTTAACTAGCGGGTTCTTGGACTATGTAAGTTACCTAGCGGGCACTTGGACTATCTAGGTTAACTAGCTGACCTTGGACTATGTAGGTTAACTAGCGGGCACTTGGACTATCTAGGTTAACTAGCTGACCTTGGACTATGTAGGTTAACTAGCGGGCACTTGGACTATCTAGGTCAACTAGCAGGCCCTTGTACTATATAGGTTAACTAGGGGCACTTGGACTATCTAGGTTAACTAACGGACCTTGGACTATGTAGGTTAACTAGCGGGCACTTGGACTATGTACGTCCCCTAGTGGGCACTTGGAAGATCTAGGTTAACGAACGGGCACTAGGACTATCTAGGTTAACTAGCGGGCACTTGGACTATCTTGGTTACCTAGCTGGCACTTAATTTTGAAGGATGCCTAGCGGGCACTTGGACTATCTAGGTTACCTAGCAGGCACGTGGACTATGCAGGTTATCTAGCGGACACTTGCACGATCTAGGTTAACTAACGGGCACTTGCACAATGCAGGTTCCCTAGCGGGCACTTTGACTATGTAGGTTCCCTAGGGGGCACTTGGACTATATAGGTTCCCTATGGGCACTTAGACTATCTATGTTCCCTAGGGGGCACTTGGACTATATAGGTTCCCTAAGGGCACTTGGACTATCTATGTTCCCTAACGGGCACTTGGAATATATAGGTTCCCTATCGGGCACTTGGACTATGTAGGTTCCCTATCGGGCATTGGACTATGTAGGTTAACTAGCGGACACTTGGACAATCTAGGTTACCTAGCGGGCACTTGAACTATGTACATACCCTAGCGGGCACTAGGATTATCTAGGTTATCTAGCGGGCACTTGGACTATGTATGTACCCTAGCGGACACTAGGACTATCTATATTAACTTGCGGGCCCTTGGACTATCTAGGTTAACTAGCGGGCACTTGGACTATCTAGGTTAACTAGCGGGCACGTGGACTATCTAGATTAACTAGCGGGCCCTTGGACTATCTAGGTTCACTAGCAGGCACTTGGACTATCTAGGTTAAATAGCGGGCACTTGGACAATGTAGTTTCCCTAGCGGGCATTTGGATTACTTAGGTTACCTAGTGGGCACTTGGACTATGTAGGTTACCTAGCGGGCACTTGGACTATGTAGGTTAACTAGAAGGCACTTGGACTATCAAGGTTACCTAGCGGGCCCTTGGACTATGTAGGTTACCAGCGGGCACTTGGACTATCTAGGTTAACGAATGTGCACTTGGACTATGTAGGTAACCTAGCCGGGATTTGGACTGTCTAGGTTACCTAGCGGGCACTTGGCCTATCTAGGTTAATGAACGGACACTTGGACTATGTAGATTAACTAGCGGACACTTCGACTATCTAGGTTAGCTAACGGGCAATTGGACTATCTAGGTTACCTAGCAGGCACTTGGACTATGTAGGTTCCCTAGAGGGCACTTGGACTATTTAGGTTACCTAGCAGGCACTTTGACTATCTAGGTTAACTAACGGGCACTTGGACTATGTAGGTTGCCTAGTGAGCACTTGGACTATGTAGGTTCCCTAGCGGGCACATGGACTATGTAGGTTCCCTATCAGGTACTTGGACTGTCTAGGTTAACTAGCGGGCAATTGGACTGTCTAGGTTACCTAGGGGGCACTTGGAGTAGGTAGTTTACCTAGCAGGCACATGGACTATGTAGGTTAACTAGCGGGCACTTGGACAATGTAGTTTCCCTAGCGGGCATTTGGATTACTTAAGTTACCTAGTGGGCACTTGGACTATGTAGGTTACCTAGCGGGCACTTGGACTATGTAGGTTAACTAGAAGGCACTTGGACTATCAAGGTTACCTAGCGGGCCCTTGGACTATGTAGGTTACCAGCGGGCACTTGGACTATCTAGGTTAACGAACGTGCACTTGGACTATGTAGGTAACCTAGCGGGCACTTGGATTGTCTAGGTTACCTAGCAGGCACTTGGCCTATCTAGGTTAATGAACGGACACTTGGCCTATGTAGGTTAACTAGCGGACACTTCGACTATCTAGGTTAGCTAACCGGAAATTGGACTATCTAGGTTACCTAGCAGGCACTTGGACTATGTAGGTTCCCTAGAGGGCACTTGGACTATTTAGGTTACCTAGCAGGCACTTTGACTATCTAGGTTAACTAACGGGCACTTGGACTATGTAGGTTGCCTAGCGAGCACTTGGACTATGTAGGTTCCATAGAGGGCACTTGGACTATGTAGGTTCCCTATCGGGTACTTGGACTGTCTAGGTTAACTAGCGGGCAATTGAACTGTCTAGGTTACCTAGGGGGCACTTGGAGTATGTCGTTTACCTAGCAGGCACATGGACTATGTAGGTTAACTAGCGGGTACTTGGACTATCTAGGTTACCTAGAGGGCACTTGGACTATGTACGTTTCCTAGCGGGCACTTGGGCTATCTACGTTACCTAGCATGCACTTGGACTATGTAGGTTAACGAACGGGCATGTGGACTATGTAGGTAACCTAATGGTCACTTGGACTGTCTAGGTTACCTAGCGGGGACTTGGCCTATCTAGGTTAATGAACGGACACTTGGACTATGTAGGTTAACTAGCGGACACTTCGACTATCTAGGTTAGCTAACGGGCAATTGGACTATCTAGGTTACCTAGCAGGCACTTGAACTATGTAGGTTCCCTAGAGGGCACTTGGACTATTTAGGTTACCTAGCAGGCACTTTGACTATCTAGGTTAACTAACGGGCACTTGGACTATGTAGGTTGCCTAGTGAGCACTTGGACTATGTAGGTTCCCTAGCGGGCACTTGGACTATGTAGGTTCCCTATCAGGTACTTGGACTGTCTAGGTTAACTAGCGGGCAATTGGACTGTCTAGGTTACCTAGGGGGCACTTGGAGTATGTAGTTTACCTAGCAGGCACATGGACTATGTAGGTTAACTAGCGGGCACTTGGACAATGTAGTTTCCCTAGCGGGCATTTGGATTACTTAGGTTACCTAGTGGGCACTTGGACTATGTAGGTTACCTAGCGGGCACTTGGACTATGTAGGTTAACTAGAAGGCACTTGGACTATCAAGGTTACCTAGCGGGCCCTTGGACTATGTAGGTTACCAGAGGGCACTTGGACTATCTAGGTTAACGAACGTTCACTTGGACTATGTAGGTAACCTAGCGGGCACTTGGACTGTCTAGGTTACCTAGCGGGCACTTGGCCTATCTAGGTTAATAAACGGACACTTGGACTATGTAGGTTAACTAGCGGACACTTCGACTATCTAGGTTAGCTAACCGGAAATTGGACTATCTAGGTACCTAGCAGGCACTTGGACTATTTAGGTTACCTAGCAGGCACTTTGACTATCTAGGTTAACTAACGGGCACGTGGACTATGTAGGTTGCCTAGCGAGCACTTGGACTATGTAGGTTCCCTAGAGGGCACATGGACTATGTAGGTTCCCTATCGGGTACTTGGACTGTCTAGGTTAACTAGCGGGCAATTGGACTGTCTAGGTTACCTAGGGGGCACTTGGAGTATGTAGTTTACCTAGCAGGCACATGGACTATGTAGGTTAACTAGCGGGCACTTGGACTATCTAGGTTACCTAGAGGGCACTTGGACTATGTACGTTTCCTAGCGGGCACTTGGGCTATCTACGTTACCTAGCATGCACTTGGACTATGTAGGTTAACGAAAGGGCATGTGGACTATGTAGGTAACCTAATGGTCACTTGGACTGTCTAGGTTACCTAGCGGGGACTTGGACTATGTAGGTTAACTAGCGGGCACTTGGACTATGTAGGATCCCTATCGGACCTCTGTACTACTTAGGTTAACTAGCGGGCACTTTGACTATCTAGGTTAACTAGCGGGCACTTGGACTATCTAGGTTAACTAACGGACCTTGGACTATGTAGGTTAACTAGCAGGCCCTTGGACTATGTACATCCCCTAGTGGGCACTTGGACTATCTAGGTTAACTATCGGGCACTAGGACAATCTAGGTTAACTAGCGGGCAATTGGACTATCTAGGTTACCTAGCAGGCACTTAGATTATGAAGGATCCCTAGCAGGCACTTGGACTATCTAGGTTACATAGCGGGCACGTGGACTATGTAGGTTAACTAGCGGACACTTGCACGATCTAGGTTAACTAGCGGGCCATTGCACTATGTAGGTTAACTAGCGGGCCCATGGATTATGTAGGTTTACTAGCAGGCACTTGGACTATCTAGGTTAACTAGCAGGCACTTGGACTATGTAGTTTCCCTGCGGGCATTTGGACTATTTATGTTACCATCGGGAACTTGGACTATATAGGTTACCTAGCGGGCACTTGGACTATGTACGTCCCCTAGTGGGCACTTGGACTATCTAGGTTAACTACGGGCACTTGGACTATGTAGGTTGCCTAGCGGGCACTTGGACTATGGAGGTTCCCTAGCGGGCATTTGGATTATGTAGGTTCCCTATTGGGCACTTGGATTATGTAGGTTCCCTAGCGGGCTCTTGGACTATGTAGGTTACTAGCGGGCACTTGGACTGTCTACGTAACCTAGCGGGCACTTGGACTATCTAGGTTAACGAACGGGCAATTGGACTATGTAGGTAACCTAGCGGGCACTTGACTGTCTAGGTTACCCAGCGGGCACTTTGACTATCTAGGTTAACGAACGGGCACTTGGACTATGCAGGTTAACTAGCGGGCACTTGGACTATGTAGGATCCCTGTCGGACATTTGGACTACTTAGGTTACCTAGTGGGCCCTTGGACTATCTAGGTTAACTAGCGGGCACTAGGACTATCTAGGTCAACTAGCGGGCCCTTGTACTATGTAGGTTAACTAACGGGGACTTGGACTATATAGGTTAACTAGCGGACCTTGGACTATGTAGGTTAACTAGCGGGCCCTTGGACTATGTATGTCCCCTAGTGGGCACTTGGACTATCTAGGTTAACTAACGGGCACTTGGACTATGTAGTTTCCCTAGCGGGCATTTGGATTATTTAGGTTACCTAGTGGGCACTTGGACTATGTAGGTTACCTAGCGGGCACTTGGACTATGTAGGTTAACTAGAAGGCACTTGGACTATCAAGGTTACCTAGCGGGCCCTTGGACTATGTAAGTTACCAGCGGGCACTTGGACTATCTAGGTTAACGAACGTGCACTTGGACTATGTAGGTAACATAGCAGGCACTTGGACTATGTAGGTTGCCTAGCGAGCACTTGGACTATGTATGTCCCCTAGCGTGCACTTGGACTATCTCGGTTAACTAGAGGGCACTAGGACTATCTAGGTCAACTAGCGGGCCCTTGTATTATGTAGGTTAACTAGCGGGGACTTTGACTACATAGGTTGACTAGCGGACCTTGGACTATGTAGGTTAACTAGCGGGCCCTTGGACTATGTACGTCCCCTAGTGGGCACTTGGACTATCTAGGTTAACTAACGGGCACTTGGACTATGTAGTGTTCCTAGCGGGTATTTGGATTCTTTAGGTTACCTAGTGGGCACTTGGACTATGTAGTTTACCTATCAGGCACTTGGACTATGTAGGTTAACTAGCAGGCACTTGGACTATCTAGGTTACCTAGAGGGCAATTGGACTATGTACGTTCCCTAGAGTCACTTGGGCTATCTACGTTACCTAGCGGGCACGTGGACTATATAGGTTAACGAACGGGCACTTGGAGTATGTAGGTACCCTAATGGTCACGTGGACTGTCTAGGTTACCTAGCGGGGACTTGGACTATGTAGGTTAACTAGCGGGCACTTGGACTATGTAGGATCCCTATCGGACATTTGTACTACTTAGGTTAACTAGCGGGCACTTTGACTATCTAGGTTAACTAGCGGCCACTTGGACTATCTAGGTCAACTAGCAGGCCCTTGTACTATATAGGTTAACTAGGAGCACTTGGACTATCTAGGTTAACTAACGGACCTTGGACTATGTAGGTTAACTAGCGGGCACTTGGACTATGTATGTCCCCTAGTGGGCACTTGGAAGATCTAGGTTAACTAACGGGCACTAGGACTATCTAGGTTAACTATCGGACACTTGGACTATCTTGGTTACATAGCAGGCACTTGGATTTTGAAGGATGCCTAGCGGGCACTTGGACTATCTAGGTTACCTAGCAGGCACGTGGACTATGCAGGTTATCTAGCGGACACTTGCACGATCTAGGTTAACTAGCGGGCCCTTGCACTATGTAGGTTAACTAGCGGGAACTTGGATTATGTAGGTTCCCTATCGGGCACTTGGATTATGTAGGTTCCCTATCGGGCACTTGGACTATGTAGGTTAACTAGCGGTTACTTGGACTTTCTAGGTAACCTACCAGGCACTTGGACTATCTAGGTTAACTAGCGGGCACTTGCACAATGCTGGTTCCCTAGCGGGCACTTTGACTATGTAGGTTCCCTAGGGGGCACTTGGACTATGTAGGTTAACTAGCGGGCACTTGGACTGTCTAGGTAACCTACCAGGCACTTGGACTATCTAGGTTAACTAGCGGGCACTTGCACAATGCAGGTTCCCTAGCGGGCACTTTGACTATGTAGGTTCCCTAGGGGGCACTTGGACTATATAGGTTCCCTATGGGCACTTGGACTATCTAGGTTCCCTAGGGGGCACTTGGAATATATAGGTTCCCTATCGGGCACTTGGACTATGTAGGTTTCTCAGCGGGCACTTGGACTATGTAGGTTCCCTATCGGGCATTGGACTATGTAGGTTAACTAGCGGACACTTGGACAATGTAGGTTACCTAGCGGGCACTTGAACTATGTACATACCCTAGCGGGCACTTGGACTATCTAGGTTATCTAGCGGGCACTTGGACTATGTACGTACCCTAGCGGACACTAGGACTATCTATATTAACTAGCGGGCCCTTGGACTATCTAGGTTAACTAGCGGGCACTTGGACTATCTAGGTTAACTAGCGGCACTTGGACTATCTAGATTAACTAGCGGGCCCTTGGACTATCTAGGTTTACTAGCGGACACTTGGACTATCTAGGTTAACTAGCGGGCACTTGGACAATGTAGTTTCCCTAGCGGGCATTTGGATTACTTAGGTTACCTAGTGGGCACTTGGACTATGTAGGTTACCTAGCGGGCACTTGGACTATGTAGGTTAACTAGAAGGCACTTGGACTATCAAGGTTACCTAGCGGGCCCTTGGACTATGTAGGTTACCAGCGGGCACTTGGACTATCAAAGTTAACGAACGTGCACTTGGACTATGTAGGTAACCTAGCCGGGACTTGGACTGTCTAGGTTACCTAGCGGGCACTTAGCCTATCTAGGTTAATGAACGGACACTTGGACTATGTAGGTTAACTAGCGGACACTTCGACTATCTAGGTTAGCTAACGGGCAATTGGACTATCTAGGTTACCTAGCAGGCACTTGGACTATGTAGGTTCCCTAGAGGGCACTTGGACTATTTAGGTTACCTAGCAGGCACTTTGACTATCTAGGTTAACTAACGGGCACTTGGACTATGTAGGTTGCCTAGCGAGCACTTGGACTATGTAGGTTCCCTAGCGGGCACTTGGACTATGTAGGTTCCCTATCAGGTACTTGGACTGTCTAGGTTAACTAGCGGGCAATTGGACTGTCTAGGTTACCTAGGAGGCACTTGGAGTATGTAGTTTACCTAGCAGGCACATGGACTATGTAGGTTAACTAGCGGGCACTTGGACAATGTAGTTTCCCTAGCGGGCATTTGGATTACTTAGGTTACCTAGTGGGCACTTGGACTATGTAGGTTACCTAGCGGGCACATGGACTATGTAAGTTAACTAGAAGGCACTTGGACTATCAAGGTTACCTAGCGGGCCCTTGGACTATGTAGGTTACCAGCGGGCACTTGGACTATCTAGGTTAACGAACGTGCACTTGGACTATGTAGGTAACATAGCAGGCACTTGGACTATGTAGGTTGCCTAGCGAGCACTTGGACTATGTATGTCCCCTAGCGTGCACTTGGACTATCTAGGTTAACTAGCGGGCACTAGGACTATCTAGGTCAACTAGCGGGCCCTTGTATTATGTAGGTTAACTAGCCGGGACTTGGACTATATAGGTTAACTAGCGGACCTTGGACTATGTAGGTTAACTAGCGGGCCCTTGGACTATGTACGTCCCCTAGTGGGCACTTGGACTATCTAGGTTAACTAACGGGCACTTGGACTATGTAGTGCTCCTAGCGGGTACTTGGATTCTTTAGGTTACCTAGTGGGCACCTGGACTATGTAATTTACCTATCAGGCACTTGGACTATGTAGGTTAACTAGCAGGCACTTGGACTATCTAGGTTACCTAGAGGGCAATTGGACTATGTACGTTCCCTAGAGTCACTTGGGCTATCTACGTTACCTAGCGGGCACGTGGACTATATAGGTTAACGAACGGGCACTTGGAGTATGTAGGTACCCTAATGGTCACTTGGACTGTCTAGGTTACCTAGCGGGGACTTGGACTATGTAGGTTAACTAGCGGGCACTTGGACTATGTAGGATCCCTATCGGACATTTGTACTACTTAGGTTAACTAGCGGGCACTTTGACTATCTAGGTTAACTAGCGGCCACTTGGACTATCTAGGTCAACTAGCAGGCCCTTGTACTATATAGGTTAACTAGGAGCACTTGGACTATCTAGGTTAACTAACGGACCTTGGACTATGTAGGTTAACTAGCGGGCACTTGGACTATGTATGTCCCCTAGTGGGCACTTGGAAGATCTAGGTTAACTAACGGGCACTAGGACTATCTAGGTTAACTAGCGGGCACTTGGACTATCTTAGTTACATATCAGGCACTTGGATTTTGAAGGATGCCTAGCGGGCACTTGGACTATCTAGGTTACCTAGCAGGCACGTGGACTATGCAGGTTATCTAGCGGACACTTGCACGATCTAGGTTAACTAGTGGGCCCTTGCACTATGTAGGTTAACTAGCGGGAACTTGGATTATGTAGGTTCCCTATCGGGCACTTGGATTATGTAGGTTCCCTATCGGGCACTTGGACTATGTAGGTTAACTAGCGGTTACTTGGACTGTCTAGGTAACCTACCAGACACTTGGACTATCTAGGTTAACTAGCAGGCACTTGCACAATGCTGGTTCCCTAGCGGGCACTTTGACTATGTAGGTTCCCTAGGGGGCACTTGGACTATGTAGGTTAACTAGCGGGCACTTGGACTGTCTAGGTAACCTACCAGGCACTTGGACTATCTAGGTTAACTAGCGGGCACTTGCACAATGCAGGTTCCCTAGCAGGCACTTTGACTATGTAGGTTCCCTAGGGGGCACTTGGACTATATAGGTTCCCTATGGGCACTTGGACTATCTATGTTCCCTAACGGGCACTTGGAATATATAGGTTCCCTATCGGGCACTTGGACTATGTAGGTTTCTCAGCGGGCACTTGGATTATGTAGGTTCCCTATCGGGCATTGGACTATGTAAGTTAACTAGCGGACACTTGGACAATCTAGGTTACCTAGCGGGCACTTGAACTATGTACATACCCTAGCGGGCACTTGGACTATCTAGGTTATCTAGCGGGCACTTGGACTATGTACGTACCCTAGCGGAAACTAGGACTATCTATATTAACTAGCGGGCCCTTGGACTATCTAGGTTAACTAGCGGGCACTTGGACTATCTAGGTTAACTAGCGGGCACTTGGACTATCTAGATTAACTAGCGGGCCCTTGGACTATCTAGGTTTACTAGCGGGCACTTGGACTATCTAGGTTAACTAGCGAGCACTTGGACAATGTAGTTTCGCTAGCGGGCATTTGGATTACTTAGGTTACCTAGTGGGCACTTGGACTATGTAGGTTACCTAGCGGGCACTTGGACTATGTAGGTTAACTAGAAGGCACTTGGACTATCAAGGTTACCTAGCGGGCCCTTGGACTATGTAAGTTACCAGCGGGCACTTGGACTATCAAAGTTAACGAACGTGCACTTGGACTATGTAGGTAACCTAGCCGGGACTCGGACTGTCTAGGTTACCTAGCGGGCACTTGGCCTATCTAGGTTAATGAACGGACACTTGGACTATGTAGGTTAACTAGCGGACACTTCGACTATCAAGGTTAGCTAACGGGCAATTGGACTATCTAGGTTACCTAGCAGGCACTTGGACTATGTAGGTTCCCTAGAAGGCACTTGTACTATTTAGGTTCCATAGAGAGCACTTGGACTATTTAGGTTACCTAGCAGGCACTTTGACTATCTAGGTTAACTAACGGGCACTTGGACTATGTAGGTTGCCTAGCGAGCACTTGGACTATGTAGGTTCCCTAGCGGGCACTTGGACTATGTAGGTTCCCTATCGGGTACTTGGACTGTCTAGGTTAACTAGCGGGCAATTGGACTTTCTAGGTTACCTAGGGGGCACTTGGAGTATGTAGTTTACCTAGCAGGCACATGGACTATGTAGGTTAACTAGCGGGCACATGGACTATCTAGGTTACCTAGAGGGCACTTGGACTATGTACGTTTCCTAGCGGGCACTTGGGCTATCTACGTTACCTAGCATGCACTTGGACTATGTAGGTTAACGAACGGGCCTGTGGACTATGTAGGTAACCTAATGGTCACTTGGACTGTCTAGGTTACCTAGCGGGACTTGGACTATGTAGGTTAACTAGCGGGCACTTGGACTATGTAGGATCCCTATCGGACCTTTGTACTACTTAGGTTAACTAGCGGGCACGTTGACTATCTAGGTTAACTAGCGGGCACTTGGACTATCTAGGTTAACTAACGGACCTTGGACTATGTAGGTTAACTAGCAGGCCCTTGGACTATGTACATCCCCTAGTGGGCACTTGGACTATCTAGGTTAACTATCGGGCACTAGGACTATCTAGGTTAACTAGCGGGCACTTGGACTATCTAGGTTACCTAGCATCCACTTAGATTATGAAGGATCCCTAGCAGGCACTTGGACTATCTAGGTTACATAGCGGGCAGGTGGACTATGTAGGTTAACTAGCGGACACTTGCACTATCTAGGTTAACTAGCGGGCCCATGGATTATGTAGGTTTACTAGCAGGCATTTGGACTATCTACGTTAACTAGCAGGCACTTGGACTATGTAGTTTCCCGGCGGGCATTTGGACTATTTAGTTTACCATCGGGAACTTGGACTATGTAGGTTACCTAGCGGGCACTTGGACTATGTACGTCCCCTAGTGGGCACTTGGACTATCTAGGTTAACTAACGGGCACTTGGACTACGTAGGTTGCCTAGCGGGCACTTGGACTATGTAGGTTCCCTAGCGGGCATTTGGATTATGTAGGTTTCCTATTGGGCACTTGGATTATGTAGGTTCCCTAGCGGGCACTTGGACTATGTAGGTTACTAGCGGGCACTTGGACTGTCTACATAACCTAGCGGGCACTTGGACTATCTAGGTTAACGAACGGGCAATTGGACTATGTAGGTAACCTAGCGGGCACTTGACTGTCTAGGTTACCTAGCGGGCACTTAGACTATCTAGGTTAACGTACGGGCACTTGGACTATGCAGGTTAACTAGCGGGCACTTGGACTATGTAGGATCCCTATCGGACATTTGGACTACTTAGGTTACCTAGTGGGCACTTGGACTATCTAGGTTAACTAGCGGGCACTAGGACTATCTAGGTCAACTAGCGGGCCCTTGTACTATGTAGGTTAACTAGCGGGGACTTGGACTATATAGGTTAACTAGCAGACCTTGGATTATGTAGGTTAACTAGCGGGCCCTTGGACTATGTACGTCCCCTAGTGGGCACTTGGACTATCTAGGTTAACTAACGGGCACTTGGACTATGTAGTTTCCCTAGCGGGCATTTGGATTATTTAGGTTACCTAGTGGGCACTTGGACTATGTAGGTTACCTAGCGGGCACTTGGACTATGTAGGTTAACTAGAAGGCACTTGGACTATGTAGGTTACCTAGCGGGCCCTTGGACTATGTAGGTTACCAGCGGGCACTTGGACTATCTAGGTTAACGAATGTGCACTTGGACTATGTAGGTAACATAGCAGGCACTTGGACTATGTAGGTTGCCTAGCGAGCACTTGGACTATGTATGCCCCCTAGCGGGCACTTGGACTATCTAGGTTAACTAGAGGGTCCTTGGACTATGTAGGTTAACTATCGGGCACTTGGATTATCTAGGTTAACTAGCGGACACTTGGACATCTAGGTTACCTAGCGGTCAATTGGACTATGTAAGTTACCTCGCGGGCACTTGGACTATCTAGGTTACCTAGCGGGCACTTGGACTATGTAGGTTAACTAGCGGGCACTTGGACTATCTAGGTTAACGAACGGGCATGTGGATTATGTAGGTAACCTACCGTGAACTTGGACAGTCTAGGTTACCTAGCGGGCACTTGGACTTCTAGGTTAACGAACGGGCACTTGGACTATGTATGTTGCATAGCGGGCAATTGGACTATCTAGGTTAGGTAACAGGCATCGGACTATCTAGGTTAGCTAGCGGGCACTTGGACTATGTAGGTTACCTTGCGGGCACTTATACTATCTAGGTTACCTAACGGAAACATGGACTATGTAGGTTAACTAGCGGGCACTTGGACTATCTAGGTTAACTAACGGGCACTTGCACAATGCAGGTTCCCTAGCAGGCACTTTGACTATGTAGGTTCCCTAGCGGGCACTTGGACTATATAGGTTCCCTATGGGCACTTGGACTATCTAGGTTCCCTAACGGGCACTTGGAATATATAGGTTCCTTATCGGGCACTTGGACTATGTAGGTTCCTCAGCGGGCACTTGGACTATGTAGGTTCCCTATCGGGCATTGGACTATGTAGGTTAACTAGCAGGCCCTTGGACTATCTAGGTTACATAGCGGGCACTTGGACTATGTAGGTTAACTAGCGGACACTTGGACAATCTAGGTTACCTAGCGGGCACTTGAACTATGTACATACCCCAGCGGGCACTTGGATTATCTAGGTTACCTAGCAGGCACTTGGACTATGTACGTCCCCTAGCGGGCACTTGGACTATCTAGGTTAACTAGAGGGACTTGGACTATGTAGGTTAACTAGCGGGCACTTGGATTATCTAAGTTAACTAGCCGGCCCTTGGACTATCTAGGTTTACTAGCGGGCACTTGGACTATCTAGGTTAACTAGCGGGCACTTGGACTATGTAGTTTTCCTAGCGGGCATTTGAATTTCTTAGGTTACCTAGTGGACACTTGGACTATGTAGATTACCTAGTGGGCACTTGGACTATGTAGGTTACCAGTGGGCACTTGGACTATCTAGGTTAACGAACGTGCACTTGGACTATGTAGGTAACCTAGCGGGCACTTGGATTGTCTAGGTTACCTAGCCGGCACTTGGCCTATCTAGGTTAACGAAAGGGCACTTGGACTATGTAGGTTAACTAGGGGACACTTCGACTATCTAGGTTAGCTAACGGGCAATTGGACTATCTAGGTTACCTAGCGGGCACTTGGACTATGTAGGTTCCCTAGCGGGCACTTGGACAATTTAGGTTACCTAGCAGGCACTTTGACTATCTAGGTTAACTAACGGGCACTTGGACTATGTAAGTTGCCTAGTGAGCACTTGGACTATGTAGGTTCCCTAGCGGGCACTTGGACTATGTAGGTTCCCTATCGGGTACTTTGACTGTCTAGGTTAACTAGCGGGTAATTGGACTGTCTAGGTTACCTAGTGGGCATTTGGACTATGTAGTTTACCTAGCAGGCACTTGGACTATGTAGGTTAACTAGCGGGCCCTTGGACTATCTAGGTTACCTAGAGGGCACTTGAACTATGTACGTTCCCTAGCGGGCACTTGGGCTATCTAAATTACCTAGCGGGCACTTGGACTATGTAGGTTAACGAACGGGCACTTGGAGTATGTAGGTAACCTAATGGTCACTTGGACTGTCTAGGTTACCTAGCGGGGACTGGGACTATGTAGGTTAACTAGCGGGCACTTGGACTATGTATGATCCCTATCGGACATTTGTACTACTTAGGTTAACTAGCGGGCACTTTGACTATCTAGGTCAACTAGCGGGCTCTTGTACTATGTAGGTTAACTAGCGGGAACTTGGACTATCTAGGTTAACTAAAGGACCTTGGACTATGTAGGTTAACTAGGGGGCACTTGGACTATGTACGTCCCCTAGTGGGCACTTGGACTATCTAGGTTACCTAGCAGGCACTTGGACTATGTAGGTTAACTAGTGGACACTTGCACGATCTAGGTTAACTAGCGGGCCCTTGCACTATGTAGGTTAACTAGCGGGCCCATGGATTATGTAGGTTTACTAGCAGGCACTTGGACTATCTAGGTTAACTAGCAGGCACTTGGAGTATGTAGTTTCCCTAGCGGGCATTTGGACTATTTATGTTACCATCGGGAACTTGGACTATGTAGGTTATCTAGCGGGCACTTGGACTATGTACGTCCCATAGTGGGCACTTGGACTATCAAGGTTAACTAACGAGCACTTGGACTATGTAGGTTGCCTAGCGGGCACTTGGAGTATGTAGGTTCCCTAGCTGGCATTTGGATAATGTAGGTTCCCTATCGGGCACTTGGATTATGTAGGTTCCCTATCGGGTACTTGGACTATGTAGGTTAACTAGCGGGCACTTGGACTATGTAGGTAACCTAGCAGGCACTTGGACTGTCTAGGTTACCTAGCGGGCTCTTTGACTATCTAGGTTAACGAAAGGGCACTTTGACTATGTAGGTTACCTAGCGGGCAATTGGACTATGTACGTCCCCTAGTGGGCACTTGGACTAGCTAGGTTAACTAACGGGCACTTGGACTATGTAGGTTGCCTAGGGGGCACTTGGACTATGTAGGTTCCCTAGCTGGCATTTGGATTATGTAGGTTCCCTATCGGGCACTTGGATTATGTAGGTCCCCTATCGGGCATTGGACTATGTAGGTTAACTAGCAGGACCTTGGACTATCTAGGTTACCTAGCTGGCACTTGGACTATGTAGGTTAACTAGCGGACACTTGGACAATCTAGGTTACCTAGCGGGCACTTGAACTATGTACATACCCTAGCGGGCACTTGGACTATCTAGGTTACCTAGCGGGCACTTGGACTATGTACGTACCTTAGCGGGCACTTGAACTATCTAGATTAACTAGCGGGCCCTTGGACTATCTAGGTTAACTAGCAGGCACTTGGACCATCTAGATTAACTACCGGGCCCTTGGTCTATCTAGGTTTACTAGCGGGCACTTGGACTATCTAGGTTAACTAGCGGGCACTTGGACTATGTAGTTTCCCTAGCGGGCATTTGGATTACTTAGGTTACCTAGTCGGCACTTGGACTATGTAGGTTACCTAGCGGCCACTTGGACTATGTAGGTTAACTAGAATGCACTTGGACTATCAAGGTTACCTAGCGGGCCCTTGGACTATGTAGGTTACCACGGGCACTTGGACTATCTAGGTTAACGAACGTGCACTTGGACTATGTAGGTAACCTAGCGGGCACTTGGACTGTCTAGGTTACCTAGCGGGCACTTGGCCTATCTAGGTTAACGAACGGGCACTTGGACTATGTAGGTTAATTAGCGGACACTTTGACTATCTAGGTTAGCTAACGGGCAATTGGACTATCTAGGTTACCTAGCGGGCACTTGGACTTTGTAGGTTCCCTAGCGGGCACTTGGACAATTTAGGTTACGTAGCAGGCACTTTGACTATCTAGGTTAACTAACGGGCACTTGGACTATGTATGTTGCCTAGTGAGCACTTGGACTATGTAGGTTCCCTAGCGGGCACTTGGACTATGTAGGTTCCCTATCGGGTACTTGGACTGTCTAGGTTACCTAGTGGGCACATGGACTATGTAGTTTACCTAGCAGGCACTTGGACTATGTAGGTTAACTAGCGGGCACTTGGACTATCTAGGTTACCTATCGGGCACTTGGACTATGTACGTTCCATAGCGGGCACTTGGGCTATCTACGTTCCCTAGCGGGCACTTGGACTATGTAGGTTAACGAACGGGCACTTGGACTATGTAGGTTAACTAGCGGACACTTCGACTATCTAGGTTAGCTAACGGGCAATTGGACTATCTAGGTTACCTAGCGGGCACTTGGACTATGTAGGTTCCCTAGCGGGCACTTGGACAATTTAGGTTACCTAGCAGGCACTTTGACTATCTAGGTTAACTAACGGGCACTTGGACTATGTATGTTGCCTAGTGAGCACTTGGATTATGTAGGTTCCCTAGCGGGCACTTGGACTATGTAGGTTCCCTATCGGGTACTTGGACTGTCTAGGTTAACTAGCGGGCAATTGGACTGTCTAGGTTACCTAGTGGGCATTTGGACTATGTAGTTTACCTAGCAGGCACTTGGACTATGTTGGTTAACTAACGGGCACTTGGACTATCTAGGTTACCTAGAGGGCGCTTGAACTATGTAAGTTCCCTAGCGGGCACTTGGGCTATCTACGTTACCTAGCGGGCACTAGGACTATGTAGGTTAACAAACGGGCATGTGGACTATGTAGGTAACCTAATGGTCACTTGGACTGTCTAGGTTACCTAGCGGGGACTTGGACTATGTAGGTTAACTAGCGGGCACTTTGACTATCTAGGTCAACTAGTGGGCCCTTGTACTATGTAGGTTAACTAGCGGGCACTTGGACTATCTAGGTTATCTAACGGACCTTGGAATATGTAGGTTAACTAGCGGGCACGTGGACTATGTACAACCCCTAGTGGGCACTTGGACTATCTAGGTTACCTAGCAGGCTCTTGGACTATGTAGGTTAACTAGTGGACACTTGCACTATGTAGGTTAACTAGCGGGCCCTTGGTCTATGTACGTCCCCTGGGGGGCACTTGGACTATCTAGGTTAACTAGCGGGCACTTGGACTATCTAGGTCAACTAGCGGGCCCTTGTACTATGTAGGTTAACTAGCGGGCACTTGGACTATCTAGGTTAACTAACGGACCTTGGACTATGTAGGTTAACTTGCGGGCACTTGATCTATGTACGTCCCCTAGTGGTCACTTGGCCTTTCTAGCTTAACTAACGGGCACTAGGACTATCTAGGTTAACTAGCGGGCCCATGGATTATTTAGGTTTATTTGCAGGCACTTGGACTATCTAGGTTAACTAGCAGGCACTTGGACTATGTAGTTTCCCTAGCGGGCATTTGGACTATTTAGGTTACCATCATGAACTTGGACTATGTAGGTTACCTAGCGGGCAATTGGACTATGTACGTCCCCTAGTGGGCACTAGGACTATCTAGGTTAACTAAAGGGCACTTGGACTATGTAGGTTGCCTAGCGGGCACTTGGACTATGTAGGTTCCCTAGCGGGCACTTGGATTATGTAGGTTCCCTATCGGGCACTTGGATTATGTAGGTTCCCTATCGGGCACTTGGACTATGTAGGTTAACTAGCAGGCACTTGGACTGTCTACGTAACCTAGCAGGCATTTGGACTATCTAGGTTAATGAACGGGCACTTGGACTATGTAAGTAACCTAGCGGGCACTTGGACTGTCTAGGTTACCTAGCGGGCACTTTGACTATCTAGGTTAACGAAAGGGCACTTGGACTATGTAGGTTACCTTTCGGGCACTTGGATTATCTAGGTTAGCTAACAGGAACTTGGAATATCTAGGTTACCTAGCGGGTACTTGGACTATGTAGGTTACCTTGCGGGCATTTGTACTATCAAGGTTACCTAACGGGAACTTGGACTATGTAGGTTAACTAGCGGACACTTGGACGATCTAGGTTAACTAGCGGGCACTTGAAATATCTAGGTTAACTAGATGGCCCTTGGACTATGTAGGTTAACTAGCGGGCACTTGGACTATCTAGGTTAACTAGCTGACCTTGGACTATGTAGGTTAACTAGCGGGCGCTTGGACTATCTCGGTTACCTAGCGGGCACTTGGAGTATGTACGTACCCTAGTGGGCACTTGGACTATCTAGGTTAACTAGAGGGCCCTTGGACTATGTAGGTTAACTAGCGGGCATTTGGATTATCTAGGTTAACTAGCGGGCACTTGGACTATCTAGGTTAACTAGCGGGCACTTGGACCATCTAGGTAAACTAGCGGGCACTTGGACTATCTAAATTAACTAGCGGGCCCTTGGACTATCTAGATTTACTAGCGGGCACTTTGACAATCTAGGTTAACGAACGGGCACTTGGACTATGTAGGTTGCCTAGCGAGCACTTGGACTATGTAGGTTCCCTAGAGGGCATTTGGACTATGTAGGTTCCCTATCGGGTACTTGGACTGTCTAGGTCAACTGGCGGGCTATTGGACTGTCTAGGTTACCTAGTGGGCACTTGGAGTATGTAGTTTACCTAGCAGGCACATGGACTATGTAGGTTAACTAGCGGGCACTTGGACTATCTAGGTTACCTAGAGGGCACTTGGACTATGTAGGTTAACGAACGGGCACTTGGACTATGTAGGTAACCTAATGGTCACTTGGACTGTCTAGGTTACCTAGCGGGGACTTGGACTATGTAGGTTAACTAGCGGGCACTTGGACTATGTAGGATCCCTATCGGACATTTGTACTACTTAGGTTAACTAGCGGGCACTTTGACTATCTAGGTTAACTAGCGGGCACTTGGACTATCTAGGTTAACTAACGGACCTTGGACTATGTAGGTTAACTAGCGGGCCCTTGGACTATGTACATCCCCTAGTGGGCACTTGGACTATCTAGGTTAACTAACGGGCACTAGAACTATCTAGGTTAACTAGCGGACACTTGCACGATCTATGTTAACTAGCGGGCCATTGCACTATGTAGGTTAACTAGCGGGCCCATGGATTATGTAGGTTTACTAGCAGGCACTTGGACTATCTAGGTTAACTAGCAGGCACTTGGACTATGTAGTTTCCCGGCGGGCATTTGGACTATTTAGGTTACCATCGGGAACTTTGACTATGTAGGTTACCTAGCGGGCACTTGGACTATGTACGTCCACTAGTGGGCACTTGGACTATGTAGGTTAACTAACGGGCACTTTGACTATGTCGGTTGCCTAGCGGGCACTTGGACTATGTAGGTTCCCTAGCGGGCACTTGGATTATGTAGGTTCCCTATCGGGCACTTGGACTATGTAGGTTCCCTATCGGGCACTTGGACTGTCTACGTAACCTAGCGGGCACTTGGACTATCTAGGTTAACGAACGGGCACTTGGACTATGTAGGTAACCTAGCGGGCACTTGACTGTCTACGTTACCTAGCGGGCACTTTGACTATCTAGGTTAACGAACGGGCACTTGTACTATGTAGGTTACCTAGCGGGCACTTGGACTATGTAGGATTCCTCTCGGACATTTGGACGCCTTAGGTTTACTAGCGGGCACATGGACTATCTAGGTTAACTAGCGGGCACTTGGACTATCGAGGTCAACTAGCGGGCCCTTGTACTATGTAGGTTAACTAGCGGGCGCTTGGACTATATAGGTTAACTAGCAGGCACTTGGACTATGTAGGTTAACTAGCGGGCACTTGGACTATCTAGGTTAACTAACGGGCACTTGGACTATGTAGTTTCCCTAGCGGGCATTTGGATTATTTATGTTAGCTAGTGGGCACTTGCACTATATAGGTTACCTAGCGGGCACTTGGACTATGTAGGTTAACTAGAAGGCACTTGGACTATGTAGGTTACCTAACGGGCCCTTGGACTATGTAGGTTACCAGCGGGCACTTGGACTATCTAGGTCAAGTAGCAGGCCCTTGTACTATGTAGGTTAACTAGCGGGCACTTGGACTATGTAGGTTAACTAGCGGGCACTTGGACTATGTACGTCCCCTAGTGGGCACTTGGACTATCTAGGTTAACTAACGGGCACTAGGACTATCTAGGTTAACTAGCGGGCACTTGGACTATCTTGGTTACCTAGCAGGCACTTGGATTTTGAAGGATGCCTAGCGGGCACTTGGACTATCTAGGTTACCTAGCAGGCACGTGGACTATGTAGGTTATCTAGGGGACACTTTCACGATCTAGGTTAACTAGCGGGCCCTTGCACTATGTAGGTTAACTAGCTGGAACTTGGAATATGTAGGTTCCCTATCGGGCACTTGGACTATGTAGGTTAACTAGCGGGCACTTGGACTGTCTAGGTAACCTAGCGGGTACTTGGACTATCTAGGTTAACTAGCGGGCACTTGCACAATGCAGGTTCCCTAGCGGGCACTTTGACTATGTAGGTTCCCTAGGGGGCACTTGGACTATATAGGTTCCCTATGGGCACTTGGACTATCTATGTTCCCTAACGGGCACTTGGAATATATAGGTTCCCTATCGGGCACTTGGACTATGTAGGTTCCTCAGCGGGCACTTGGACTATGTAGGTTCCCTATCGGGCATTGGACTATGTAGGTTAACTAGCAGGATCTTGGACTATCTAGGTTACCTAGCGGGCACTTGGACTATGTAGGTTAACTAGGGGACACTTGCACAATCTAGGTTACCTAGCGGGCACTTGAACTATGTATATACCGTAGCGGGTACTTGGACTATCTAGGTTATCAGGCGGGCACTTGGACTATGTATGTACCCTAGCGGGCACTTGGACTATCTATATTAACTAGCGGGCCCTTGGACTCTCTAGATTAACTAGCGGGCCCTTGGACCATCTAGGTTCACTAGCGGGCACTTGGACTATCTAGGTTAACTAGCGGGCACTTGGACTATGTAGTTTCCCTAGCGGGCATTTGGATTACTTAGGTTACCTAGTGGGCACTTGGACTATGTAGGTTACCTAGCGGGCACTTGGACTATGTAGGTTAACTAGAAGGCACTTGGACTATCAAGGTTACCTAGCGGGCCCTTGGACTATGTAGGTTACCAGCGGGTACTTGGACTATCTAGGTTAACGAACGTGCACTTGGACTATGTAGGTAACCTAGCGGGCACTTGTACTGTCTAGGTTACCTAGCGGGCACTTGGCCTATCTAGGTTAACGAACGGACACTTGGACTATGTAGGTTAACTAGCGGACACTTCGACTATCTAGGTTAGCTAACCGGCAATTGGACTATCTAGGTTACCTAGCAGGCACTTGGACTATGTAAGTTCCCTAGAGGGCACTTGGACTATTTAGGTTACCTAGCAGGCACTTTGACTATCTAGGTTAACTAACGGGCACTTGGACTATGTAAGTTGCCTAGCGAGCACTTGGACTATGTAGGTTCCCTAGCGGACACTTGGACTATGTAGGTTCCTATCGGGTACTTGGACTGTCTAGGTTAACTAGCGGGCAATTGGACTGTCTAGGTTAC
Organism: Tenrec ecaudatus; assembly: GCF_050624435.1. Classification (NCBI taxonomy): domain Eukaryota; kingdom Metazoa; phylum Chordata; class Mammalia; order Afrosoricida; family Tenrecidae; genus Tenrec; species Tenrec ecaudatus. The sequence goes on from NW_027457617.1 coordinate 1,373,137, forward strand.
CTAGTGGGCACTTGGAGTATGTAGTTTACCTAGCAGGCACATGGACTATGTAGGTTAGCTAGCGGGCACTTGGACTATGTAGGTTAACTAGAAGGCACTTGGACTATGTAGGTTACCTAACGGGCCCTTGGACTATGTAGGTTACCAGCGGGCACTTGGACTATCTAGGTCAACTAGCAGGCCCTTGTACTATGTAGGTTAACTAGCGGGCACTTGGACTATCTAGGTTAACTAGCGGACCTTGGACTATGTAGGTTAACTAGCGGGCACTTGGACTATGTACGTCCCCTAGTGGGCACTTGGACTATCTAGGTTAACTAACGGGCACTAGGACTATCTAGGTTAACTAGCGGGCACTTGGACTATCTTGGTTACCTAGCAGTCACTTGGATTTTGAAGGATGCCTAGCGGGCACTTGGACTATCTAGGTTACCTAGCAGGCACGTGGACTATGTAGGTTATCTAGGGGACACTTGCACGATCTAGGTTAACTAGCGGGCCCTTGCACTATGTAGGTTAACTAGCGGGAACTTGGATTATGTAGGTTTCCTATCGGGCACTTGGATTATGTAGGTTCCCTATCGGGCACTTGGACTATGTAGGTTAACTAGCGGGCACTTGGACTGTCTAGGTAACCTAGCGGGTACTTGGACTATCTAGGTTAACTAGCGGGCACTTGCACAATGCAGGTTCCCTAGCGGGCACTTTGACTATGTAGGTTCCCTAGGGGGCACTTGGACTATATAGGTTCCCTATGGGCACTTGGACTATCTTTGTTCCCTAACAGGCACTTGGAATATATAGGTTCCCTATCGGGCACTTGGACTATGTAGGTTCCTCAGCGGGCACTTGGACTATGTAGGTTCCCTATCGGGCATTGGAGTATGTAGGTTAACTAGCAGGACCTTGGACTATCTAGGTTACCTAGCGGGCACTTGGAGTATGTAGGTTAACTAGGGGACACTTGGACAATCTAGGTTACCTAGCGGGCACTTGAACTATGTACATACCCTAGCGGGCACTTGGACTATCTAGGTTATCTAGCGGGCACTTGGACTATGTATGTACCCTAGCGGGCACTTGGACTATCTATATTAACTAGCAGGCCCTTGGACTATCTAGGTTCACTAGCGGGCACTTGGACTATCTAGGTTAACTAGCGGGCACTTGGACTATGTAGTTTCCCTAGCGGGCATTTGGATTACTTAGGTTACCTAGTGGGCACTTGGACTATGTAGGTTACCTAGCGGGCACTTGGACTATGTAGGTTAACTAGAAGGCACTTGGACTATCAAGGTTACCTAGCGGGCCCTTGGACTATGTAGGTTACCAGCGGGCACTTGGACTATCTAGGTTAACGAACGTGCACTTGGACTATGTAGGTAACCTAGCGGGCACTTGGACTGTCTAGGTTACCTAGCGGGCACTTGGCCTATCTAGGTTAACGAACGGACACTTGGACTATGTAGGTTAACTAGCGGACACTTCGACTATCTAGGTTAGCTAACCGGCAATTGGACTATCTAGGTTACCTAGCAGGCACTTGGACTATGTAAGTTCCCTAGAGGGCACTTGGACTATTTAGGTTACCTAGCAGGCACTTTGACTATCTAGGTTAACTAACGGGCACTTGGACTACGGAAGTTGCCTAGCAAGCACTTGGACTATGTAGGTTCCCTAGCGGGCACTTGGATTATGTAGGTTCCCTATCGGGCACTTGGACTATGTAGGTTCCCTATCGGGCACTTGGACTGTCTTCGTAACCTAGTGGGCACTTGGAATATCTAGGTTAACGAACGGGCACTTGGACTATGTAGGTAACCTAGCGGGCACTTGACTGTCTACGTTACCTAGCGGGCACTTTGACTATCTAGGTTAACGAACGGGCACTTGTACTATGTAGGTTACCTAGCGGGCACTTGGACTATGTAGGATTCCTCTCGGACATTTGGACGCCTTAGGTTTACTAGCGGGCACATGGACTATCTAGGTTAACTAGCGGGCACTTGGACTATCGAGGTCAACTAGCGGGCCCTTGTACTATGTAGGTTAACTAGCGGGCGCTTGGACTATATAGGTTAACTAGCAGGCACTTGGATTATGTAGGTTAACTAGCGGGCACTTGGACTATCTAGGTTAACTAACGGGCACTTGGACTATGTAGTTTCCCTAGCGGGCATTTGGATTATTTATGTTAGCTAGTGGGCACTTGCACTATGTAGGTTACCTAGCGGGCACTTGGACTATGTAGGTTAACTAGAAGGCACTTGGACTATGTAGGTTACCTAACGGGCCCTTGGACTATGTAGGTTACCAGTGGGCACTTGGACTATCTAGGTCAACTAGCAGGCCCTTGTACTATGTAGGTTAACTAGCGGGCACTTGGACTATCTAGGTTAACTAACGGACCTTGGACTATGTAGGTTAACTAGCGGGCACTTGGACTATGTACGTCCCCTAGTGGGCACTTGGACTATCTAGGTTAACTAACGGGCACTAGGACTATCTAGGTTAACAAGCGGGCACTTGGACTATCTTGGTTACCTAGCAGGCACTTGGATTTTGAAGGATGCCTAGCGGGCACTTGGACTATCTAGGTTACCTAGCAGGCACGTGGACTATGTAGGTTATCTAGGGGACACTTTCACGATCTAGGTTAACTAGCGGGCCCTTGCACTATGTAGGTTAACTAGCTGGAACTTGGATTATGTAGGTTCCCTATCGGGCACTTGGATTATGTAGGTTCCCTATCGGGCACTTGGACTATGTAGGTTAACTAGCGGGCACTTGGACTGTCTAGGTAACCTAGCGGGTACTTGGACTATCTAGGTTAACTAGCGGGCACTTGCACAATGCAGGTTCCCTAGCGGGCACTTTGACTATGTAGGTTCCCTAGGGGGCACTTGGACTATATAGGTTCCCTATGGGCACTTGGACTATCTATGTTCCCTAACGGGCACTTGGAATATATAGGTTCCCTATCGGGCACTTGGACTATGTAGGTTCCTCAGCGGGCACTTGGACTATGTAGGTTCCCTATCGGGCATTGGACTATGTAGGTTAACTAGCAGGATCTTGGACTATCTAGGTTACCTAGCGGGCACTTGGACTATGTAGGTTAACTAGGGGACACTTGCACAATCTAGGTTACCTAGCGGGCACTTGAACTATGTATATACCGTAGCGGGTACTTGGACTATCTAGGATATCAGGCGGGCACTTGGACTATGTATGTACCCTAGCGGGCACTTGGACTATCTATATTAACTAGCGGGCCCTTGGACTCTCTAGATTAACTAGCGGGCCCTTGGACCATCTAGGTTCACTAGCGGGCACTTGGACTATCTAGGTTAACTAGCGGGCACTTGGACTATGTAGTTTCCCTAGCGGGCATTTGGATTACTTAGGTTACCTAGTGGGCACTTGGACTATGTAGGTTACCTAGCGGGCACTTGGACTATGTAGGTTAACTAGAAGGCACTTGGACTATCAAGGTTACCTAGCGGGCCCTTGGACTATGTAGGTTACCAGCGGGTACTTGGACTATCTAGGTTAACGAACGTGCACTTGGACTATGTAGGTAACCTAGCGGGCACTTGGACTGTCTAGGTTACCTAGCGGGCACTTGGCCTATCTAGGTTAACGAACGGACACTTGGACTATGTAGGTTAACTAGCGGACACTTCGACTATCTAGGTTAGCTAACCGGCAATTGGACTATCTAGGTTACCTAGCAGGCACTTGGACTATGTAAGTTCCCTAGAGGGCACTTGGACTATTTAGGTTACCTAGCAGGCACTTTGACTATCTAGGTTAACTAACGGGCACTTGGACTATGTAAGTTGCCTAGCGAGCACTTGGACTATGTAGGTTCCCTAGCGGACACTTGGACTATGTAGGTTCCCTATCGGGTACTTGGACTGTCTAGGTTAACTAGCGGGCAATTGGACTGTCTAGGTTACCTAGTGGGCACTTGGAGTATGTAGTTTACCTAGCAGGCACATGGACTATGTAGGTTAGCTAGCGGGCACTTGGACTATCTAGGTTACCTAGAGGGCACTTGGACTATGTACGTTTCCCAGCGGGCACTTGAGCTATCTACGTTACCTAGCGGGCACTTGGACTATGTAGGTTAACGAACGGGCACTTGGACTATGTAGGTAACCTAATGGTCACTTGGACTGTCTAGGTTACCTAGCGGGGACTTGGACTATGTAGGTTAACTAGCGGGCACTTGGACTATGTAGGATCCCTATCGGACATTTGTACTACTTAGGTTAACTAGCGGGCACTTTGAGTATCTAGGTTAACTAGCGGGCACTTGGACTATCTAGGTTAACTAACGGACCTTGGACTATGTAGGTTAACTAGCAGGCCATTGGACTATGTACATCCTCTAGTGGGCACTTGGACTATCTAGGTTATCTTACGGGCACTAGGACTATCTAGGTTAACTAGCGGGCACTTGGACTATCTAGGTTACCTAGCAGGCACTTAGATTATGAAGGATCCCTAGCAGGCACTTGCACTATCTAGGTTACATAGCGGGCACGTGGATTATGTAGGTTAACTAGCGGACACTTGCACGATCTAGGTTAACTAGCGGGCCATTGCACTATGTAGGTTAAGTAGCGAGCCCATGGATTATGTAGGTTTACTAGCAGGCACTTGGACTATCTAGGTTAACTAGCAGGCACTTGGACTATGTAGTTTCCCGGCGGGCATTTGGACTATTTAGGTTACCATCGAGAACTTTGACTATGTAGGTTACCTTGTGGGCAATTGGACTATGTACGTCCCCTAGTGGGCACTTGGACTATCTAGGTTAACTAACTGGCACTTGGACTATGTAGGTTGCCTAGCGGGCACTTGGACTATGTAGGTTCCCTAGCGGGCACTTGGATTATGTAGGTTCCCTATCGGGCACTTGGACTATGTAGGTTCCCTATCGGGCACTTGGACTGGCTACGTAACCTAGCGGGCACTTGGACTATCTAGGTTAACGAACTGGCACTTGGACTATGTAGGTAACCTAGCGGGCACTTGACTGTCTACGTTACCTAGTGGGCACTTTGACTATCTAGGTTAACGAACAGGCACTTGGACTATGTAGTTTACCTAGCGGGCACTTGGACGATGTAGGATTCCTCTCGGACATTTGGACTCTTTAGGTTTACTAGCGGGCACATGGACTATCTAGGTTAACTAGCGGGCACTTGGACTATCTAGGTCAACTAGCGAGCCCTTGTACTATGTAGGTTAACTAGCGGGCACTTGGACTATATAGGTTAACTAGCAGGCACTTGGACTATGTAGGTTAACTAGCGGGCACTTGGACTATCTAGGTTAACTAACGGGCACTTGGACTATGTAGTTTCCCTAGCGGGCATTTGGATTATTTATGTTAGCTAGTGGGCACTTGCACTATGTAGGTTACCTAGCGGGCACTTGGACTATGTAGGTTAACTAGAAGGCACTTGGACTATGTAGGTTACCTAACGGGCACTTGGGCTATGTAGGTTATCAGCGGGCACTTGGACTATCTAGGTTAACTAGCGGGCACTTGGACTATCTACATTAACAAGCGGGCCCTTGGACTATCTAGGTTTACTAGCGGGCACTTGGACAATCTAGGTTAATTAACGGGCACTTGGACTATGTATGTTGCCTAGCGAGCACTTGGACTATGAAGGTTCCCTAGCGGGCACTTGGACTATATATGTTCCCTATCGGGTACTTGGACTGTCTAGGTTAACTGGCAGGCAATTGGACTTTCTAGGTTACCTAGTGGGCACTTAGACTATGTAGTTTTCCTAGCAGGCACATGGACTATGTAGGTTAACTAGCAGGCACTTGGACTATCTAGGTTACCTAGAGGGCACTTGGACTATGTATGTTCCCTAGGGGGCACTTGGGCTATCTACGTTACCTTGCGGGCACTTGGACTATATAGGTTAACGAACGGGCACTTGGAGTATGTAGGTAACCTAATGGTCACTTGGACTGTCTAGGTTACCTAGCGGGGACTTGGACTATGTAGGTTAACTAGCGGTCACTTAGACTATGTAGGATCCCTATCGGACATTTGTACTACTTAGGTTAACAAGCGGGCACTTTGACTATCTAGGTTAAGTAGCGGGCACTTGGACTATCTAGGTCAACTAGCAGGCCCTTGTACTATGTAGGTTAACTAGCGGGCGCTTGGACTATCTAGGTTAACTAACGGACCTTGGACTATGTAGGTTAACTAGCGGGCACTTGGACTATGTACGTCCCCTAGTGGGCACTTGGACTATCTAGGTTAACTAACTGGCACTAGGACTATGTAGGTTAACTAGCGGGCACGTGGACTATCTTGGTTACCTAGCAGGCACTTGGATTTTGAAGGATGCCTAGCGGGCACTTGGACTATGTAGGTTAACTAGCGGGCACTTGGACTGTCTAGGTAACCTAGCGGGCACTTGGACTATCTATGTTAAGTAGCGGGCCCTTGGACTATGTAGGTTAACTAGCGGGCACTTGCACAATGCTGGTTCCCTAGCGGGCACTTGGATTATGTAGGTTCCCTATCGGGCACTTGGACTATGTAGGTTAACTAGCGGGCACTTGGACTCTCTAGGTAACCTAGCGGGCACTTGGATTATCTAGGTTAACTAGCGGGCACTTGCACAATGCAGGTTCCCTAGCGGGCACTTTGACTATGTAGGCTCCCTAGGGGGCACTTGGACTATATAGGTTCCCTATGGGCACTTGGACTATCTATGTTCCCTAACGGGCACTTGGAATATATAGGTTCCCTATCGGGCACTTGGACTATGTAGGTTCTTCAGCGGGCACTTGGACTATGTAGGTTCCCTATCAGGCATTGGACTATGTAGGTTAACTAGCAGGACCTTGGACTATCTAGGTTACCTAGCGGGCACTTGGACTATGTAGGTTAACTAGCGGACACTTGGACAATCTAGGTTTCCTAGCGGGCACTTGAATTATGCACATACCCTAGCGGGCACTTGGACTATCTAGGTTATCTAGCGGGCACTTGGACTATGTATGTACCCTAGCGGGCACTTGGACTATCTATATTAACTAGCGGGCCCTTGGACTCTCTAGATTAACTAGCGGGCCCTTGGACTATCTAGGTTCACTAGCGGGCACTTGGACTATGTAGTTTCCCTAGCGGGCATTTGGATTACTTAGGTTACCTAGTGGGCACTTGGACTATGTAGGTTACCTAGCGGGCACTTGGACTATGTAGGTTAACTAGAAGGCACTTGAACTATCAAGGTTACCTAGCAGGCCCTTGGACTATGTAGGTTACCAGCGGGCACTTGGACTATCTAGGTTAATGAACGTGCACTTGGACTATGTAGGTAACCTAGCGGGCACTTGGACTGTCTAGGTTACCTAGCGGGCACTTGGCCTATCTAGGTTAACGAACGGACACTTGGATTATGTAGGTTAACTAGCGGACACTTCGACTATCTAGGTTAGCTAACCGGCAATTGGACTATATAGGTTACCTAGCAGGCACTTGGACTATGTAGGTTCCCTAGAGGGCACTTGGACTATGTAAGTTCCCTAGCGGGCACTTGGACTATGTGGGTTCCCTAGCGGGCATTTGGACTATCTAGGTTACCTAACGGGCACTTGGACTATGTGGGTTCCCGAGCGGGCACTTGGTCTATGTACGTTCCCTAGCGGGCACTTGGACTATCTAGGTTACCTAGCGGCACTTGGACTATGTACGTTACCTAGCGGGCACTTGGACTATGTACGTTTCCTAGCGGGTACTTGGACTATCTATGTTAACTAGCGGGCATTTGGACTATTAGGGTCCCTAGCGGGCATTTGGAGTATATTGGTTACCTAGCGGGCACTTGGACTATGTAGGTTAACGAACGGGCACTTGGACTATGTAGGTAACCTAGTGGTCACTTGAACTGTCTAGGTTACCTAGCGGGCACTTGGAGTATGTAGGTTAACTAGGGGGCACTTGGATGTTGTAGGTTAACTAGCGGGCCCTTGGACTATGTAGGTTAACTAGCGGGCCCTTGGACTATATAGGTTAACTAGCGGGCACTTGGACGATCTAGGTTAACTAGCGGGTACTTGGACTATGTAGGTTAACTAGCGGGCCCTTGGACTATGTTGATTAACTAGCAGCACTTGGACTATCTATGTTAAGTAGCGGGTCCTTGGACTATGTTGATTAACTAGCGGCACTTGGACTATCTATGTTAAGTAGTGGGCCCTTGGATTATGTAGATTCCCTAGCGGGCACTTGGACTATGGGTGTTCCAGAGCGGGCACTTGGACTAAGTAGGTTCCCTAGCAGGCACTTGGACTATGTAGGTTCCCTAGCGGGCACTTGTACTATGTAGGTTAACTAGCGGACACTTGGACGATCTAGGTTAACTAGCGGGTAGTTGGACTATGTAGGTTAACTAGCGGGCCCTTGAACTATGTAGATTAACTAGCGGCACGTGGACTATCTACGTTAACTAGCGGGCCCTTGGACTATGTAGATATCCTAGCGGGCACTTGGTCTACGTAGGTTCCCTAGCAGGCACTTAGACACTGTATGTTCCCTAGCGGGCACTAGGACTATATATGTTCCTTAGGGACAATTGGACTATGTACGTTAACAACCGGGCACTTGGACTATGTAGGTTAACTAGCGGGCCCTTAGACTATCTAGAATAACTACCGGGCACTTGCACTATCTAGGTTACCTAGCGGGCACTTGCACTATCTAGGTTACCTAGCGGGCACTTTGACTATGTACGTTCCCTAGCGGGCACTTGGACTATCTATGTTAACTAGCGGGCACTTGGACTATGTAGGTTAACTAGGGGACACTTGCACTATGTAGGATACCTAGCGGCACTTGGACTATCTAGGTTAACTAGCGGGCACTTGGACTATCTGGGTTAACTAGAGGGCCCTTGGACTATGTAGGTTAACTAGCAGGCACTTGGATTATCTAGGTTAACTAGCGGGCACTTAGACGATGTAGGTTAACTAGCGGGCACTTGGACTATCTAGGTTAACTAGCAGGCACTTGGACTATCTAAATTAACTAGTGGGCCCTTGGATTATCTAGGTTTACTTGCGGGCACTTGGACTATCTAGGTTAACTAGCGGGCACTTGGACTATGTAGTTTCCCTAGCGGGCATTTGGATTATTTAGGTTACCTAGTGGGCACTTGGACTATGTAGGTTGTCTAGCGGGCACTTGGACTATGTATGTCCCCTAGCGGGCACTTGGACTATCTAGGTTAACTAGAGGGCCTTTGGACTATGTAGGTTAACTAGCGGGCACTTGGATTATCTAGGTTAACTAGCGGGCACTTAGACAATCTAGGTTAACTAACGGGCACTTTGACTATGTAGGTTCCCTAGCGGGCCCTTGGGCTATGTAAGTTCCCTAGCGGGCACTTGGACTATGTGGGTTCCCTAGCGGGCATTTGGACTATCTAGGTTACCTAACGGACACGTGGACTATGTGGGTTCCCTAGCGGGCACTTGGACTATCTAGGTTACCTAGCGGGCACTTGGACTATGTACGTTACCTAGCGGGCACTTGGACTATGTACGTTTCCTAGCGGGTACTTGGACTAGATATGTTCCCTAACGGGCACTTGGTCTATCAAGGTTAACTAGCGAGCACTTGGACTATGTAGGTTCCCTATCGGGCACTTGGACTAGATAGGTTCCCTAAGGGGCACTTGGTCTATCTAGGTTAACTAGCGAGCACTTGGACTATCTAGGTTAAGTAGCGGGCATTTGGACTATTAGGGTCCCTAGCGGGCATTTGGAGTATATTGGTTACCGAGCGGGCACTTGGACTATGTAGGTTAACGAACGGGCACTTGGACTATGTAGGTAACCTAGTGGTCACTTGAACTGTCTAGGTTACCTAGCGGGCACTTGGAGTATGTAGGTTAACTAGGGGGCACTTGGACTATCTAGGTTAACTAGCGGGCCCTTGGACGTTGTAGTTTAACTAGCGGACCCTTGGACTATGTAGGTTAACTAGCGGGCCCTTGCACTATGTGGGTTAAGTAGCGGGCACTTGGACGATCTAGGTTAACTAGCGGGTACTTGGACTATGTAGGTTAACTAGCGGGCCCTTGGACTATGTTGATTAACTAGCGGCACTTGGACTATCTATGTTAAGTAGCGGGCCCTTGGACTATGTAGGTTAACTAGCGGGCCCTTGGACTATGTAAGTTAACTAGCGGGCCCTTGGACTATGTTGATTAACTAGCGGCACTTGGATTATCTATGTTAAGTAGCGGGCCCTTGGACTATGTAGATTACCTAGCGGGCACTTGGACTATGTATGTTCCAGAGCGGGCACTTGGATTATGTAGGTTCCCTAGCAGGCACTTGGACTATGTAGGTTCCCTAGCGGGCACTTGTTCTATGTTGGTTAACTAGCGGACACTTGGACGATCTAGGTTAACTAGCGGGTAGTTGGACTATGTAGGTTAACTAGCGGGCCCTTGAACTATGTAGATTAACTAGCGGCACTTGGACTATCTACGTTAACTAGCGGGCCCTTGGACTATGTAGATTCCCTAGCAGGCACTTGGACTACGTATGTTCCCTAGTGGGCACTTAGACTCTGTATGTTCCCTAGCGGGCACTTGGACTATATATGTTCCTTACGGACACTTGAACTATGTAAGTTAACTACCGCGTACTTGGACTATGTAGGTTAACTAGCGGGCCCTTAGACTATCTAGGTTACCTAGCGGGCACTTGGACTATGTAGGTTAACTACCGGGCACTTGCACTATCTAGGTTACCTAGCGGGCACTTGGACTATGTACGTTTCCTAGCGGGCACTTGGACTATCTATGTTAAGTAGCGGGCACTTGGACTATGTAGGTTAACTAGGGGACACTTGCACTATATATGTTACCTAGCGGCACTTGGACTATCTAGGTTAACTAGCGGGCACTTGGACTATCTGGGTTAACTAGCGTGTACTTGGACTATGTAGGTTCTTTAGCGGGCACTTGGACTATCTAGTTTACCTAGTGGGCACTTGGACTATGTAGGTTAACTAGCGGGCCCTTGGACTATCTAGGTTACATAGCTGGAACTTGGACTATATAGGTTACCTTGCGGGCACTTGGATTATGTAGGTTAACCAAAGACACTTGGACGATCTAGGTTAAATAGTGGGCCCTTGGACTATGTAGGTTAACGAACGGGCATTTGGGCTATGTAAGTTACATATGGGGCACGTGGATTTCTAGGATAACGAATGGGCACTTGGACTATGTATGTTGCATAGCGGGCAATTGGTTTATCTAGGTTAGGTAACGGGCACTTGGACTATCTAGGTTACCTAACGGGCACTTGGACTATCTTGGCTTCTTAGCGGGGCACTTGGACTATCTAGGTTACCTAGCGGGCACTTAGACTATGTAGGTTAATTAGCGGGCACTTGGACTATCTAGGTTAACTAGCTGACCTTGGACTATGTAGGTTAACTATCGGGCCCTTAGACTATCTAGGTTAACTACCGGGCACTTGCACTATCTAGGTTACCTAGCGGGCACTTTGACTATGTACGTTCCCTAGCGGGCACTTGGACTATCTATGTTAACTAGCGGGCACTTGGACTATGTAGGTTAACTAGGGGACACTTGCACTATGTAGGATACCTAGCGGCACTTGGACTATCTAGGTTAACTAGCGGGCACTTGGACTATCTGGGTTAACTAGAGGGCCGTTAGACTATGTAGGTCAACTAGCGGGAACTTGGATTATCTAGGTTACCTAGCGGGCACTTGCACTATCTAGGTAACCTACCGGGCATTTGGACTATGTAGGTTAATTAGCGGGCACTTGGACTATCTAGGTTAACTAGCTGTTGACCTTGGACTATCTAGGTTTACTAGCGGGCACTTGGACTATCTAGGTTAATTAGCGGGCACTTGGACTATGTAGTTTCCCTAGCGGGCATTTGGATTATTTAGGTTACCTAGTGGGCACTTGGACTATGTAGGTTCCCTAGCGGGCACTTGGACTATATAGGTTCCCTATCGGGTACTTGGACTGTCTAGGTTAACTGGCGGGCAATTGGACTTTCTAGGTTACCTAGTGGGCACTTAGACTATGTAGTTTACCTAGCAGGCACATGGACTATGTAGGTTAACTAGCAGGCACTTGGACTATCTAGGTTACCTAGAGGGCACTTGGACTATGTATGTTCCCTAGGGGGCACTTGGGCTATCTACGTTACCTAGCGGGCACTTGGACTATATAGGTTAACGAACGGGCACTTGGAGTATGTAGGTAACCTAATGGTCACTTGGACTGTCTAGGTTACCTAGCGGGGACTTGGACTATGTAGGTTAACTAGCGGTCACTTAGACTATGTAGGATCCCTATCGGACATTTGTACTACTTAGGTTAACAAGCGGGCACTTTGACTATCTAGGTTAAGTAGCGGGAACTTGGACTATCTAGGTCAACTAGCAGGCCCTTGTACTATGTAGGTTAACTAGCGGGCGCTTGGACTATCTAGGTTAACTAACGGACCTTGGACTATGTAGGTTAACTAGCGGGCATTGGACTATGTACGTCCCCTAGTGGGCACTTGGACTATCTAGGTTAACTAACGGGCACTAGGACTATCTAGGTTAACTAGCGGGCACTTGGACTATCTTGGTTACCTAGCAGGCACTTGGATTTTGAAGGGTGCCTAGCGGGCACTTGGACTATGTAGGTTAACTAGCGGGCACTAGGACTGTCTAGGTAACCTAGCGGGCACTTGGACTATCTATGTTAAGTAGCGGGCCCTTGGACTATGTAGGTTAACTAGAGGGAACTTGGATTATGTAGGTTCCCTATCGGGCACTTGGATTATGTAGGTTCCCTATCGGGCACTTGGACTATGTAGGTTAACTAGCGGGCACTTGGACTGTCTAGGTAACTTAGCGGGCACTTGGATAATCTAGGTTAATTAGCGGGCACTTGCATAATGCAGGTTCCCTAGCGGGCACTTTGACTATGTAGGTTCCCTAGGGGGCACTTGGACTATATAGGTTCCCTATGGGCACTTGGACTATCTATGTTCCCTAACGGGCACTTGGAATATATAGGTTCCCTATCGGTCACTTGGACTATGTAGGTTCCTCAGCGGGCACTTGGACTATGTAGGTTCCCTATCAGGCATTGGACTATGTAGGTTAACTAGCAGGACCTTGGACTATCTAGGTTACCTAGCGGGCACTTGGATTATGTAGGTTAACTAGCGGACACTTGGACAATCTAGGTTTCCTAGCGGGCACTTGAATTATGCACATACCCTAGCGGGCACTTGGACTATCTAGGTTATCTAGCGGGCACTTGGACTATGTATGTACCCTAGCGGGCACTTGGACTATCTATATTAACTAGCGGGCCCTTGGACTCTCTAGATTAACTAGCGGGCCCATGGACTATCTAGGTTCACTAGCGGGCACTTGGACTATCGAGGTTAACTAGCGGGCACTTGGACTATGTAGTTTCCCTAGCGGGCATTTGGATTACTTAGGTTACCTAGTGGGCACTTGGACTATGTAGGTTACCTAGCGGGCACTTGGACTATGTAGGTTAACTAGAAGGCACTTGGATTATCAAGGGTACCTAGCAGGCCCTTGGACTATGTAGGTTACCAGCGGGCACTTGGACTATCTAGGTTAACGAACGTACACTTGGACTATATAGGTAACCTAGCGGGCACTTGGACTGTCTAGGTTACCTAGCGGGCACTTGGCCTATCTAGGTTAACGAACGGACACTTGGATTATGTAGGTTAACTAGCGGACACTTCGACTATCTAGGTTAGCTAACCGGCAATTGGACTATCTAGGTTACCTAGCAGGCACTTGGACTATGTAGGTTCCCTAGAGGGCACTTGGACTATGTAAGTTCCCTAGCGGGCACTTGGACTATGTGGGTTCCCTAGCGGGCATTTGGACTATCTAGGTTACCTAACGGGCACTTGGACTATGTGGGTTCCCGAGCGGGCACTTGGACTATGTACGTTCCCTAGCGGGCACTTGGACTATCTAGGTTACCTAGCGGGCACTTGGACTATGTACGTTACCTAGCGGGCACTTGGACTATGTACGTTTCCTAGCGGGTACTTGGACTATCTATGTTAACTAGCGGGCACTTGGACTATGTAGGTTCCCTATGGGGCACTTGGACTAGATAGGTTCCCTAGCGGGCACTTGGTCTATCTAGGTTAACTAGCGAGCACTTGGACTATCTAGGTTAATTAGCGGGCATTTGGACTATTAGGGTCCCTAGCGGGCATTTGGAGTATATTGGTTACCTAGCGGGCACTTGGAGTATGTAGGTTAACGAACGGGCACTTGGACTATGTAGGTAACCTAGTGGTCACTTGAACTGTCTAGGTTACCTAGCGAGCAGTTGGAGTATGTAGGTTAACTAGGGGGCACTTGGACTATCTAGGTTAACTAGCGGGCCCTTGGACTATGTAGTTTAACTAGCGGGCCCATGGACTATGTAGGTTAACTAGCGGGCCCTTGGACTATGTAGGTTAACTAGCGGGCACTTGGACGATCTAGGTTAACTAGCGGGTACTTGGACTATGTAGGTTAACTAGCGGGCCCTTGGACTATGTTGATTAACAAGCGGCACTTGGACTATCTATGTTAAGTAGCGGGCCTTGGACTATGTAGGTTAACTAGCGGGCCCTTGGACTATGTTGATTAACTAGCAGCACTTGGACTATCTATGTTAAGTAGCGGGCCCTTGGATTATGTAGATTCCCAGCGGGCACTTGGACTACATGTGTTCCAGAGCGGGCACTTGGACTATGTAGGTTCCCTAGCAGGCACTTGGACTATGTAGGTTCCCTAGCGGGCACTTGTACTATGTAGGTTAACTAGCGGACACTTGGACGATCTAGGTTAACTAGCGGGTAGTTGGACTATGTAGGTTAACTAGCGGGCCCTTGGACTATGTAGATTAACTAGCGGTACTTGGACTATCTACGTAAACTAGCGGGCCCTTGGACTATGTAGATTTCCTAGCGGGCACTTGGTCTAGGTAGGTTCCCTAGCAGGCACTTAGACTCTGTATGTTCCCTAGCGGGCACTAGGACTATATATGTTCCTTAGGGACAATTGGACTATGTACGTTAACAACCGGGCACTTGGACTATGTAGGTTAACTAGCGGGCCCTTAGACTATGTAGGTTAACTACCGGGCACTTGCACTATCTAGGTTACCTAGCGGGCACTTGCACTATCTAGGTTACCTAGTGGGCACTTTGACTATGTACGTTCCCTAGCGGGCACATGGACTATCTATGTTAACTAGCGGGCACTTGGACTATGTAGGTTAACTAGGGGACACTTGCACTATGTAGGTTACCAAGCGGCACTTGGACTATCTAGGTTAATTAGCGTGCACTTGGACTATCTGGGTTAACTAGAGGGCCCTTGGACTATGTAGGTTAACTAGCGGGCACTTGGATTATCTAGGTTAACTAGCGGGCTCTTAGACGATGTAGGTTAACTAGCGGGCACTTGGACTATCTAGGTTAACTAGCGGGCACTTGGACTATCTAAATTAACTAGCGGGCCCGTGGACTATCTAGGTTTACTTGCGGGCACTTGGACTATCTAGGTTAACTAGCGGGCACTTGGACTATGTAGTTTCCCTAGCGGGCATTTGGATTATTTAGGTTACCTAGTGGGCACTTGGACTATGTAGGTTACCTAGCGGGCACTTGGACTATGCATGTCCCCTAGCGGGCACTTGGACTATCTAGGTTAACTAGAGGGCCTTTGGACTATATAGGTTAACTAGCGGGCACTTGGATTATCTAGGTTAACTAGCGGGCACTTAGACAATCTAGGTTAACTAACGGGCACTTTGACTATGTAGGTTCCCTAGCGGGCCCTTGGGCTATGTAAGTTCCCTAGCGGGCACTTGGAGTATGTGGGTTCCCTAGCGGGCATTTGGACTATCTAGTTTACCTAACGGGCACTTGGACTATGTGGGTTCCCTAGCGGGCATTTGGACTATCTAGGTAACCTAGCGGGCACTAGGACTATGTACGTTCCCTAGCGGGCACTTGGACTATCTAGGTTACCTAGCGGGCACTAGGACTATGTACGTTACCTAGCGGGCACTTGGACTATGTACGTTTCCTAGCGGGTACTTGGACTAGATATGTTCCCTAACGGGCACTTGGTCTATCAAGGTTAACTAGCGAGCACTTGGACTATGTAGGTTCCCTATCGGGCACTTGGACTAGATAGGTTCCCTAAGGGGCACTTGGTCTATCTAGGTTAACTAGCGAGCACTTGGACTATCTAGGTTAACTAGCGGGCATTTGGACTATTAGGGTCCCTAGCGGGCATTTGGAGTATATTGGTTACCTAGCGGGCACTTGGACTATGTAGGTTAACGAACGGGCACTTGGACTATGTAGGTAACCTAGTGGTCACTTGAACTGTCTAGGTTACCTAGCGGGCACTTGGAGTATGTAGGTTAACTAGGGGGCACTTGGACTATCTAGGTTAACTAGCGGGCCCTTGGACGTTGTAGTTTAACTAGCGGGCCCTTGGACTATGTAGGTTAACTAGCGGGCACTTGGACGATCTAGGTTAACTAGCGGGTACTTGGACTATGTAGGTTAACCTGCGGGCCCTTGGACTATGTTGATTAACTAGCGGCACTTGGACTATCTATGTTAAGTAGCGGGCCCTTGGACTATGTAGGTTAACTAGCGGGCCCTTGGACTATGTAGGTTAACTAGCGGGCCCTTGGACTATGTTGATTAACTAGCGGCACTTGGACTATCTATGTTAAGTAGCGGGCCCTTGGACTATGTAGATTCCCTAGCGGGCACTTGGACTATGTATGTTCCAGAGCGGGCACTTGGATTATGTAGGTTCCCCCAGCAGGCACTTGGACTATGTAGGTTCCCTAGCGGGCACTTGTACTATGTAGGTTAACTAGCGGACACTTGGACGATCTAGGTTAACTAGCGGGTAGTTGGACTATGTAGGTTAACTAGCGGGCCCTTGAACTATGTAGATTAACTAGCGGCACTTGGACTATCTACGTTAACTAGCGGACCCTTGGACTATGTAGATTCCCTAGCAGGCACTTGGACTACGTATGTTCCCTAGCGGGCACTTAGACTCTGTATGTTCCCTAGCGGGCACTTGGACTATATATGTTCCTTACGGACACTTGAACTATGTAAGTTAACTACCGCGCACTTGGACTATGTAGGTTAACTAGCGGGCCCTTAGACTATCTAGCTTACCTAGCGGGCACTTGGACTATGTAGGTTAACTACCGGGCACTTGCACTATCTAGGTTACCTAGCGGGCACTTTGACTATGTACGTTTCCTAGCGGGCACTTGGACTATCTATGTTAACTAGCGGGCACTTGGACTATGTAGGTTAACTAGGGGACACTTGCACTATATATGTTACCTAGCGGCACTTGGACTATCTAGGTTAACTAGCGGGCACTTGGACTATCTGGGTTAACTAGCGTGCACTTGGACTATGTAGGTTCTTTAGCGGGCACTTGGACTATCTAGTTTACCTAGTGGGCACTTGGACTATGTAGGTTAACTAGCGGGCCCTTGGACTATCTAGGTTACATAGCTGGAACTTGGACTATATAGGTTGCCTTGCGGGCACTTGGATTATGTAGGTTAACCAAAGACCCTTGGACGATCTAGGTTAAATAGTGGGCCCTTGGACTATGTAGGTTAACGAACGGGCATTTGGGCTATGTAGGTTACCTAGGGGGCACTTGGATTTCTAAGTTAACGAATGGGCACTTGGACTATGTATGTTGCATAGCGGGCAATTGGATTATCTAGGTTAGGTAACGGGCACTTGAACTATCTAGGTTACCTAACGGGCACTTGGACTATCTTGGCTTCTTAGCGGGGCACTTGGACTATCTAGGTTACCTAGCGGGCACTTAGACTATGTAGGTTAATTAGCGGGCACTTGGACTATCTAGGTTAACTAGCTGACCTTGGACTATGTAGTTTAACTATCGGGCCCTTAGACTATCTAGGTTAACTACCGGGCACTTGCACTATCTAGGTTACCTAGCGGGCACTTTGACTATGTACGTTCCCTAGCGGGCACTTGGACTATCTATGTTAACTAGCGGGCACTTGGACTATGTAGGTTAACTAGGGGACACTTGCACTATGTAGGTTACCTAGCGGCACTTGGACTATCTAGGTTAACTAGCGGGCACTTGGACTATCTGGTTTAACTAGAGGGCCCTTAGACTATGTAGGTTAACTAGCGGGCACTTGGATTATCTAGGTTACCTAGCGGGCACTTGCACTATCTAAGTTACCTACCGGGCACTTGGACTATGTAGGTTAATTAGCGGGCACTTGGACTATCTAGGTTAACTAGCTGACCTTGGACTATCTAGGTTTACTAGCAGGCACTTGGACTATCTAGGTTAACTAGCGGGCACTTGGACTATGTAGTTTCCCTAGCGGGCATTTGGATTATTTAGGTTACCTAGTGGGCACTTGGACTATGTAGGTTACCTAGCGGGCACTTGGACTATGTACGTCCCCTAGCGGGCACTTGGACAATCTAGGTTAATTAGAGGGTCCTTGGACTATGTAGGTTAAGTAGCGGGCACTTGGATTATCTAGGGTAACTAGCGGGCACTTAGACAATCTAGGTTAACTAACGGGCTCTTTGACTATGTAGGTTCCCTACGGGCCCTTGGGCTATGTAAGTTCCCTAGCGGGCACTTGGACTATGTGGGTTCCCTGGCGGGCATTTGGACTATCTAGGTTACCTAACGGGCACTTGGACTATGTGGGTTCCCTAGCGGGCATTTGGACTATCTAGGTTACCTAGCGGGCAATTGGACTATCTAGGTTAACGAACGGGCACTTGGACTATCTAGGTTACCTAGCGGGCCCTTGGACTATGTAGGTTTCCTAGCGGGCACTTGGACTATCTAGGTTAACCAACGGGCACTTGGACTATTTAGGTAACCTAGCGGGCACTTGGACATCTAGGTTACCTAGCGGGCAATTGGACTATCTAGGTTAACGAACGGGCACTTGGACTATGTATGTTGAATAGCGGGCAATTGGACTATCTAGGTTAGGTAACAGGCATTGGACTATCTAGGTTACCTAGCGGGAACTTGGACTATGTAGGTTACCTAGCGGGCACTTGGACTATCTAGGTTAACGAACATTCACTTGGACCATGTAGGTTACCTAGCGGACAATTGGACAGTCTAGGTTACCTAGCGGGCACTTGGACTATCTAGGTTAACGAAAGGGCACTTGGACTATGTAGGTTACCTATTGGGCACTTGGATTATCTAGGTTAGCTAACAGGAACTTGGAATATCTAGGTTTCCTAGCGGGCACTTGGACTATGTAGGTTAACTAGCGGACACTTGGACAATCTAGGTTACCTAGCGGGCACTTGAACTATGTACATACCCTAGCGGGCACTTGGACTATCTAGGTTACCTAGCAGGCACTTGGACTATGTACGTCCCCTAGCGGGCACTTGGACTATCTAGGTTAACTAGAGGGACTTGGACTATGTAGGTTAACTAGCGAACATTTGGATTATCTAGGTTAACTAGCGGGCACTTAGACGATCAACGTTAACTAGCGGACACTTGGACTATCTAGGTTTACTAGCGGGCACTTAGACTATCTAGGTTAACTAGCGGGCACTTGGACTATGTAGTTTCCCTAGCGGGCTTTTGGATTACTTAGGTTACCTAGTGGGCACTTGGACTATGTAGGTTACCTAGCGGGCACTTGGACTATGTAGGTTAACTAGAAGGCACTTGGACTATCTAGGTTAACGAACGTGCACTTGGACTATGTAGGTAACCTAGCGGGCACTTGGACTGTCTAGGTTACCTAGCGGGCACTTGGCCTATCTAGGTTAAAGAACGGGCACTTGGACTATGTAGGTTAACTAGAGGACACTTCGACTGTCTAGGTTAGCTAACGGGCAATTGGACTATCTAGGGTACCTAGCGGGCACTTGGACTATGTAGGTTCCCTAGCGGGCACTTGGACTATGTAGGTTAACAAACGGGCATTCGACTATGTATGTAACCTAATGGTCACTTGGACTGTCTAGGTTACCTAGCGGGGACTTGGACTATGTAGGTTAACTAGCGGGCACTTGGACTATGTAGGATCCCTATCGGACATTTTTACTACTTAGGTTAACTAGCGGGCACTTTGACTATCTAGGTCAACTAGCGGGCCCTTGTACTATGTAGGTTAACTAGCGGGCACTTGGACTATTTAGGTTAACTAGCGGGCACTTGGACTATGTAGGATCCCTATCGGACATTTTTACTACTTAGGTTAACTAGCGGGCACTTTGAATATCTAGGTCAATTAGCGGGCCCTTGTACTATGTAGGTTAACTAGCGGGCACTTGGACTATCTAGGTTAACTAGCGGGCACTTGGACTATGTAGGATCCCTATGGGACATTTTTACTACTTAGGTTAAGTAGCGGGCACTTTGACTATCTAGGTCAACTAGCGGGCCCTTGTACTATGTAGGTTAACTAGCGGGCACTTGGACTATCAAGGTTAACTAACGGACCTTGGAGTATGTAGGTTAACTGCGGGCACTTGGACTATGTACGTCACATAGTGGGCACTTGGACTATCTAGGTAAACTAAAGGGCACTTGGACTATCTAGGTTAACTAGCGGGCACTTGGACTATCTAGGTTACCTAGAAGGCACGTGGACTATGTAGGTTAACTAGTGGACACTTGCACGATCTAGGTTAACTAGCAGGCCCTTGTACTATGTAGGTTAACTAGCGGGCCCATGGATTATGTAGGTTTACTAGCAGGCACTTGGACTATCTAGGTTAACTAGCAGGCACTTGGACTATGTAGTCTCCCTAGCGGGCATTTGGTCTATTTATGTTACCATCGGGAACTTGGACTATGTAGGTTACCTAGCGGGCACTTGGACTATGTACGTACCTTAGTGGGCACTTGGACTATCTAGGTTAACTAACGGGCTCTTGGACTATATAGGTTGCCTAGTGGGAACTTGGACTATGTAGGTTTCTAGCGGGCACTTGGATTATGTAGGTTCCCTATCGGGCACTTGGATTATGTAGGCTCCCTATCGGGCACTTGGACTATGTAAGTTAACTAGCGGGCACTTGGACTGTCTAGGTAAACTAGCGGGCACTTGGACTATCTAGGTTAGCTAACGGGCAATTGGACTATCTAGGGTACCTAGCGGGCACTTGGACTATGTAGGTTCCCTAGCGGGCACTTGGACAATTTAGGTTACCTAGCAGGCACTTTGACTATCTAGGTTAACTAATGGGCATTTGGACTATGTAGGTTACCTAGCGGGCACTTGGACTATGTACGTACCCTAGTGGGCACTTGGACTATCTAGGTTAACTAACGGGCACTTGGACTATGTAGGTTGCCTAGTGGGCACTTAGACTATGTAGGTTTCTAGCGGGCACTTGGACTATGTAGGTAACCTAGCGGGCACTTGGACTGTGTAGGTTACCTAGCGGGCACTTGGCCTATCTAGGTTAACTAACGGACCTTGGAGTATGTAGGTTAACTGCGGGCACTTGGACCATGTACGTCCCCTAGTGGGCACTTCGACTATCCAGGTAAACTAATGGGCACTTGGACTATCTAGGTTAACTAGCGGGCACTTGGACTATCTAGGTTACCTAGCAGGCACGTGGACTATGTAGGTTAACTAGTGGACACCTGCACGATCTAGGTTAACTAGCGGGCCCATGGATTATGTAGGTTTACTAGCAGGCACTTGGACTATCTAGGTTAACTAGCAGGCACTTGGACTATGTAGTCCCCCTAGCGGGCAGTTGGTCTATTTATGTTACCATTGGGAACTTGGACTATGTAGGTTACCTAGCGGGCACTTGGACTATGTACGTACCCTAGTGGGCACTTGGACTATCTAGGTTAACTAACGGGCACTTGGGCTATGTAGGTTGCCTAGTGGGCACTTGGATTATGTAGGTTTCTAGCGGGCACTTGGATTATGTAGGTTCCCTATGGGGCACATGGATTATGTAGGTTCTCTATCGGGCACTTGGACTATGTAGGTTAACTAGCGGGCACTTGGACTGTCTAGGTAACCTAGCGGGCACTTGGACTATGTACATACCCTAGCGGGCAGTTGGACTATCTAGGTTTACTAGCGGGCACTTGGACTATCTAGGTAAACTAGCGGGCACTTGGACTATGTAGTTTCCCTAGCGGGCATTTGGATTACTTAGGTTACCTAGTGGGCACTTGGACTATGTAAGTTATCTAGAGGCCACTTGGACTATGTAGGTTAACTAGAAGGCACTTGGACTATCAAGGTTACCTAGCGGGCCCTTAGACTATGTAGGTTACCTAGCGGGCACTTGTACTATCTAGGTTAACTAACGGGCACTTGCACAATGCAGGTTCCGTAGCGGGCACTTTGACTATGTAGGTTCCCTAGTGGGCACTTGCACTATATTGGTTCCCTATGGGCACTTGGACTATCTAGGTTCCCTAACGGGCACTTGGAATATATAGGTTCCCTATCGGGCACTTGGACTATGTAGGTTCCTCATAGGGCACTTGGAATATGTAGGTTCCCTATCGGGCATTGGACTATGTAGGTTAACTAGCAGGCCCTTGGACTATCTAGGTTACCTAGCGGGCACTTGGACTATGTAGGTTAACTAGCGGACACTTGGACAATCTAGGTTACCTAGCGGGCACTTGAACTATGTACATACCCTAGCGGGCACTTGGACTATCTAGGTTACCTAGCAGGCACTTGGACTATGTACGTCCCCTAGCGGGCACTTGGATTATCTAGGTTAACTAGAAGGACTTGGACTATGTAGGTTAACTAGCGGGCACTTGGATTATCTAGTTTAACTAGCGGGCACTTGGACGATCAACGTTAACTAGCGGGCACTTGGACTATCTAGGTTTACTAGCGGGCACTTGGACTATCTAGGTTAACTAGCGGGCACTTGGACTATGTAGTTTCCCTAGCAGCCTTTTGGATTACTTAGGTTACCTAGTGGGCACTTGGACTATGTAGGTTACCTAGTGGGCACTTGGACTATGTAGGTTAACTAGAAGGCACTTGGACTATCTAGGTTAACGAATGTGCACTTGGACTATGTAGGTAACCTAGCGGGCACTTGGACTGTCTAGGTTACCTAGCGGGCACTTGGCCTATCTAGGTTAAAGATCGGGCACTTGGACTATGTAGGTTAACTAGAGGACACTTCGACTATCTAGGTTAGCTAACGGGCAATTGGACTATCTAGGGTACCTAGCGGGCACTTGGACTATGTAGGTTCCCTAGCGGGCACTTGGACAATTTAGGTTACCTAGCAGGCACTTTGACTATCGAGGTTAACTAACGGGCATTTGGACTATGTAGGTTGCCTATCGAGCACTTGGACTATGTAGGTTCCCTAGCGGGCACTTGGACTATGTAGGTTCCCTATCGGGTACTTGGACTGTCTAGGTAAATTAGCGCGCAATTGGACTGTCTAGGTTACCTAGTGGGCATTTGGACTATGTAGTTTACCTAGTAGGCACTTGGACTATGTAGGTTACCTAGCGGGCACTGGGACTATGTAGGTTAACGAACGGGCACTTCGACTATGTATGTAACCTAATGGTCACTTGGACTGTCTAGGTTACCTAGCGGGGACTTGGACTATGTAGGTTAACTAGCGGGCACTTGGACTATGTAGGATCCCTATCGGACATTTTTACTACTTAGGTTAACTAGCGGGCACTTTGACTATCTAGGTCAACTAGCGGGCCCTTGTACTATGTAGGTTAACTAGCGGGCACTTGGACTATCTAGGTTAACTAGTGGGCCATTGTACTATGTAGGTTACCTTGCGGGCACTTGTACTATCTAGGTTACCTAACGGGAACTTGGACTATGTAGGTTAACTAGCGGACACTTGGAATATCTAGGTTAACTAGCGGGCACTTGGACTACCTAGGTTAATTAGCTGACCTTGGACTATGTAGGTTACCAGGGGCACTTGGACTATCTAGGTTAACGAACGTGCACTTGGACTATGTAGGTAACCTTGCGGGCACTTGGACTGTCTCTGTTACCTAGCGGGCACTTGGCCTATCTAGGTTAACGAACGGGCACTTGGACTATGTAGGTTAACTAGCGGACACTTCGACTATATCGGTTCGCTAACGGGCAATTGGACTATCTAGGTTACCTAGCGGGCACTTGGACTATGTAGGTTCCCTAGCGGGCACTTGGACAATTTAGGTTACCTAGCAGGCACTTTGACTATCTAGGTTAACAAACGGACCTTGGACTATGTAGGTCAACTAGCGGGCACTTGAACTATGTACGTCCCCTAGTGGGCACTTGAACTATCTAGGTTAACTAGCGGGCACTTGGACTATCTAGGTTACCTAGCAGGCACGTGGACTATGTAGGTTAACTAGTGGACACTTGCACGATCTAGGTTAACTAGCGGGCCCTTGCACTATGTAGGTTAACTAGCGGGTCCATGGATTATGTAGGTTTACTAGCAGGCACTTGGATTATCTAGGTTAACTAGCAGGCACCTGGACTATGTAGTTTCCCTAGCTGGCATTTGGACTATTTATGTTACCATCGGGAACTTGGACTATGTAGGTTACCTAGCGGGCACTTGGACTATGTACATACCCTAGTGGGCACTTGGACTATCTAGGTTAACTAACGGTCACTTGGACTATATAGGTTCGCTAGCGGGCACTTGGATTATGTAGGTTCCCTATCGGGCACTTGGACTATGTAGGTTAACTAGCGGGCAATTGGACTATGTAGGTTACCTTGCGGGCACTTGTATTATCTAGGTTACCTGACGGGAACTTGGACTACGTAGGTTAACTAGCGGACACATGGACGATCTAGGTTAACTAGCGGGCACTTGGAATATCTAGTTTAACTAGCGGGCCCTTGGACTATGTAGGTTAACTAGCGGGCACTTGGAATATCTAGGTTAACTAGCTGACCTTGGACAATTTAGGTTAACTAGCGGGCACTTGGACTATCTAGGTTAATTAGCTGACCTTGGACTATGTAGGTTAACTAGCGGGCACTTGGACTATCTAGGTTAACTAACGGGCACTTGCACAATGCAGGTTCCCTAGCGGGCACTTTGAATATGTAGGTTCCCTAGCGGGCACTTGCACTATATAGGTTCCCTATGGGCACTTGGACTATCTAGGTTCCATAACGGGAACTTGGACTATATAGGTTCCCTATCGGGCACTTGGAATATGTAGGTTCCTCAGCGGGCACTTGGACTATGTAGGTTCCCTATCGGGCATTGGACTATGTAGGTTAACTAGCAGGACCTTGGACTATCTAGGTTACCTAGCGGGCACTTGGACTATGTAGGTTAACTAGCGGACAATGGACAATCTAGGTTACCTAGCGGGCACTTGAACTATGTCCATAACCTAGCGGGCACTTGGAATATCTAGGTTACCTAGCGGGCACTTGGACTATGTACGTACCCTAGCGGGCACTTGGACTATCTAGGTTAACTAGAGGGCCCTTGGACTATGTAGGTTAACAAGCGGGCACTTGGATTATCTAGGTTAACTAGCGGGCACTTGGACTATCTAGGTTAACTAGCAGGCACGTGGACTATCTAGGTTAACTAGTGGCCACTTGCACGATCTAGGTTAACTAGCGGGCCCTTGCACTATGTAGGTTAACTAGCAGGCACTTGGACTATCTGGGTTAACTAGCAGGCACTTGGACTATGTAGTTTCCCTAGCTGGGATTTGGATTATTTATGTTACCATCGGGAACTTGGACTATGTAGGTTACCTAGCGGGCACTTGGACTATGTACGTACCCTAGTGGGCACTTAGCTTATCTTGGTTAACTAACGGGCACTTGGACTATGTAGGTTGCCTAGCGGGCACTTGGACTCTGTAGGTTCCCTAGCGGGCACTTGGATTATGTAGGTTCCCTATCGGGCACTTGGACTATGTAGGTTACCTTGCGGGCACTTGTACTATCTAGGTTACCTGACGGGAACTTGGACTATGTAGGTTAACTAGCGGACACATGGACGATCTAGGTTAACTAGCGGGCCCTTGGAATATCTAGGTTAACTAGCGGGCCCTTGGACTATGTAGGTTAACTAGCGGGCACTTGGATTATGTAGGTTCCCTATCGGGCACCTGGATTATGTAGGTTCCCTAACGGGCACTTGGACTATGTAGGTTAACTAGCGGGCACTTGGACAGTCTAGGTAACCTAGCGGGCACTTGGACTATCTAGGTTGACGAACGGGCACTTGGACTATGTAGGTAACCTAGCGGGCACTTGTACTATGTACATACCTTAGCGGGCACTTGGACTGTCTAGGTTACCTAGCGGGCACTTGGACTATCTACGTACCCTAGCGGACACTTGGACTATCTAGGTTAACTAGAGGGCCCTTGGACTATGTAGGTTAAGTAGCGGGCACTTGGATTAGCTAGGTTAACTAGCGGGCACTTGGATTATCTAGATTAACTAGCGGGCCCTTGGACTATCTAGGTTAACTAGCGTGCACTTGGACTATCTAGGTAACTAGCGGGCACTTGGACCATCTAGATTAACTAGCGGGCCCTTGGACTATCTAGGTTTACTAGCGGGCACTTGGACTATCTAGGTTAACTAGCGGGCACTTGCACTATGTAGTTTCCCTAGAGGGCATTTGGATTACTTAGGTTACCTAGTGGGCACTTGGACTATGTAAGTTTTCTAGAGGCCACTTGGACAATGTAGGTTAACTAGAAGGCACTTGGACTATCAAGGTTACCTAGCGGGCCCTTGGACTATATAGGTTACCTTGCGGGCACTTGTACTATCTAGGTTAACTAACGGGCACTTGCACAATGCAGGTTCCCTAGCGGGCACTTTTACTATGTAGGTTCCCTAGCGGGCACTTGGACTATATAGGTTCCCTATGGGCACTTGGACTATCTAGGTTCCCTAACGGGCACTTGGAATATATAGGTTCCCTATCGGGCACTTGGACTATGTAGGTTCCTCAGTGGGCACTTGGAATATGTAGGTTCCCTATCGGGCATTGGACTATGTAGGTTAACTAGCATGCCCTAGGACTATCTAGGTTACCTAGCGGGCACTTGGACTATGTAGGTTAACTAGCGGACACTTGGACAATCTAGGTTACCTAGCGGGCACTTGAACTATGTACATACCCTAGCGGGCACTTGGACTATCTAGGTTAACTAGCGGGCACTTGGACTATGTACGTACCCTAGCGGGCACTTGGACTATCTAGGTTAACTAGAGGGACTTGGACTATGTAGGTTGACTAGCGGGCACTTGGATTATCTAGGTTAACTAGCGGGCACTTGGACGATCAACGTTAACTAGCGGGCACTTGGACTATGTACGTACCCTAGTGGGCACTTGGACTATCTAGGTTAACTAACGGGCACTTGGACTATGTAGGTTGCCTAGTGGGCACTTGGACTATGTAGGTTTCTAGCGGGCACTTGGACTATGTAGGTAACCTAGCGGGCACTTGGACAGTCTAGGTTACCTAGCGGGCACTTGGCCTATCTAGGTTAAAGAACGGGCACTTGGACTATGTAGGTTAACTAGAGGACACTTCGACTGTCTAGGTTAGCTAACGGGCAATTGGACTATCTAGGGTACCTAGCGGGCACTTGGGCTATGTAGGTTCCCTAGCGGGCATTTGGACTATGTAGGTTAACGAACGGGCACTTCGACTATGTATGTAACCTAATGGTCACTTGGACTGTCTAGGTTACCTAGCGGGGACTTGGACTATGTAGGTTAACTAGCGGGCACTTGGACTATGTAGGATCCCTATCGGACATTTTTACTACTTAGGTTAACTAGCGGGCACTTTGACTATCTAGGTCAACTAGCGGGCCCTTGTACTATGTAGGTTAACTAGCGGGCACTTGGAATATTTAGGTTAACTAGCGGGCACTTGGACTATGTAGGATCCCTATCGGACATTTTTACTACTTAGGTTAACTAGCGGGCACTTTGAATATCTAGGTCAACTAGCGGGCCCTTGTACTATGTAGGTTAACTAGCGGGCACTTGGACTATCTAGGTTAACTAGCGGGCACTTGGACTATGTAGGATCCCTATGGGACATTTTTACTACTTAGGTTAAGTAGCGGGCACTTTGACTATCTAGGTCAACTAGCGGGCCCTTGTACTATGTAGGTTAACTAGCGGGCACTTGGACTATCAAGGTTAACTAACGGACCTTGGAGTATGTATGTTAACTGCGGGCACTTGGACTATGTACGTCACCTAGTGGGCACTTGGACTATCTAGGTAAACTAACGGGCACTTGGACTATCTAGGTTAACTAGCGGGCACTTGGACTATCTAGGTTACCTAGCAGGCACGTGGACTATGTAGGTTAACTAGTGGACACTTGCACGATCTAGGTTTACTAGCAGGCCCTTGTACTATGTAGGTTAACTAGAGGGCCCATGGATTATGTAGGTTTACTAGCAGGCACTTGGACTATCTAGGTTAACTAGCAGGCACTTGGACTATGTAGTCTCCCTAGCGGGCATTTGGTCTATTTATGTTACCATCGGGAACTTGGACTATGTAGGTTACCTAGCGGGCACTTGGACTATGTACGTACCCTAGTGGGCACTTGGACTATCTAGGTTAACTAACGGGCTCTTGGACTATGTAGGTTGCCTAGTGGGCACTTGGACTATGTAGGTTTCTAGCGGGTACTTGGATTATGTAGGTTCCCTATCGGGCACTTGGATTATGTAGGCTCCCTATCGGGCACTTGGACTATGTAGGTTAACTAGCGGGCACTTGGACTGTCTAGGTAACCTAGCGGGCACTTGGACTATCTAGGTTAGCTAAAGGGCTCTTGGACTATGTAGGTTAACTAGAGGACACTTCGACTATCTAGGTTAGCTAACGGGGAATTGGACTATCTAGGGTACCTAGCGGGCACTTGGACAATGTAGGTTCCCTAGCGGGCATTTGGACTATGTAGGTTAACGAACGGGCACTTCAACTATGTATGTAACCTAATGGTCACTTGGACTGTCCAGCTTACCTAGCGGGGACTTGGACTATGTAGGTTAACTAGCGGGCACATGGACTATGTAGGTTAACTAGAAGGCACTTGGACTATCAAGGTTACCTAGCGGGCCCTTGGACTATGTAGGTTACCACGGGCACTTGGACTATCTAGATTAACGAACGTGCACTTGGACTATGTAGGTAACCTAGCGGGCACTTGGACTGTCTAGGTTACCTAGCGGGCACTTGGCCTATCTAGGTTAACGAACGGGCACTTGGACTATGTAGGTTAACTAGCGGACACTTTGACTATCTAGGTTAACTAGCGGGCACTTGGACTATGTAGGATCGCTATCGGACATTTTTACTACTTAGGTTAACTAGCGGGCACTTTGACTATCTAGGTCAACTAGCGGGCCCTTGTACTATGTAGGTTAACTAGCGGGCACTTGGACTATTTAGGTTAACCAGCGGGCACTTGGACTATGTAGGATCCCTATCGGACATTTTTACTACTTAGGTTAACTAGCGGGCACTTTGACTATCTAGGTCAAATAGCGGGCCCTTGTACTATGTAGGTTAACTAGCGGGCACTTGGACTATTTAGGTTAACTAGCGGGCACTTGGACTATGTAGGATCCCTATGGGACATTTTTACTACTTAGGTTAAGTAGCGGGCACTTTGACTATCTAGGTCAACTAGCGGGCCCTTGTACTATGTAGGTTAACTAGCGGGCACTTGGACTATCTAGGTTAACTAACGGACCTTGGAGTATGTAGGTTAACTGCGGGCACTTGGACCATGTACGTCCCCTAGTGGGCACTTGGACTATCCAGGTAAACTAACGGGCACTTGGACTATCTAGGTTAACTAGCGGGCACTTGGACTATCTAGGTTACCTAGCAGGCACGTGGACTATGTAGGTTAACTAGTGGCCACTTGCACGATCTAGGTTAACTAGCGGGCCCATGGATTATGTAGGTTTACTAGCAGGCACTTGGACTATCTAGGTTAACTAGCAGGCACTTGGACTATGTAGTCCCCCTAGCGGGCAGTTGGTCTATTTATGTTACCATCGGGAACTTGAACTATGTAGGTTACCTAGCGGGCACTTGGACTATGTACGTACCCTAGTGGGCACTTGGACTATCTAGGTTAACTAACGGGCACTTGGGCTATGTAGGTTGCCTAGTGGGCACTTGGATTATGTAGGTTTCTAGCGGGCACTTGGATTATGTAGGTTCCCTATCGGGCACATGGATTATGTAGGTTCTCTATCGGGCACTTGGACTATGTAGGTTAACTAGCGGGCACTTGGACTGTCTAGGTAACCTAGCGGGCACTTGGACTATGTACATACCCTAGCGGGCACTTGGACTATCTATGTTTACTAGCGGG
Organism: Tenrec ecaudatus; assembly: GCF_050624435.1. Classification (NCBI taxonomy): domain Eukaryota; kingdom Metazoa; phylum Chordata; class Mammalia; order Afrosoricida; family Tenrecidae; genus Tenrec; species Tenrec ecaudatus. The sequence continues at coordinate 1,403,699 of NW_027457617.1, forward strand.
CACTTGGACTATCTAGGTAAACTAGCGGGCACTTGGACTATGTAGTTTCCCTAGCGGGCATTTGGATTACTTAGGTTACCTAGTGGGCACTTGGACTATGTAAGTTATCTAGAGGCCACTTGGACTATGTAGGTTAACTAGAAGGCACTTGGACTATCAAGGTTACCTAGCGGGCCCTTGGACTATGTAGGTTACCTAGCGGGCACTTGTACTATCTAGGTTAACTAACGGGCACTTGCACAATGCAGGTTCCGTAGCGGGCACTTTGACTATGTAGGTTCCCTAGCGGGCACTTGGACTATATAGGTTCCCTATGGGCACTTGGACTATCTAGGTTCCCTAACGGGCACTTGGAATATATAGGTTCCCTATCGGGCACTTGGACTATGTAGGTTCCTCAGCGGGCACTTGGAATATGTAGGTTCCCTATCGGGCATTGGACTATGTAGGTTAACTAGCAGGCCCTTGGACTATCTAGGTTACCTAGCGGGCACTTGGACTATGTAGGTTAACTAGCGGACACTTGGACAATCTAGGTTACCTAGCGGGCACTTGAACTATGTACATACCCTAGCGGGCACTTGGACTATCTAGGTTACCTAGCAGGCATTTGGACTATGTACGTCCCCTAGCGGGCACTTGGACTATCTAGGTTAACTAGAGGGACTTGGACTATGTAGGTTAACTAGCGGGCACTTGGATTATCTAGGTTAACTAGCGGGCACTTGGACGATCAACGTTAACTGGCGGGCACTTGGACTATCTAGGTTTACTAGCGGGCACTTGGACTATCTAGGTTAACTAGCGGGCACTTGGACTATGTAGTTTCCCTAGCAGCCTTTTGGATTACTTAGGTTACCTAGTGGGCACTTGGACTATGTAGGTTACCTAGCGGGCACTTGGACTATGTAGGTTAACTAGAAGGCACTTGGACTATCTAGGTTAACGAATGTGCACTTGGACTATGTAGGTAACCTAGCGGGCACTTGGACTGTCTAGGTTACCTAGCGGGCACTTGGCCTATTTAGGTTAAAGAACGGGCACTTGGACTGTGTAGGTTAACTAGAGGACACTTCGACTATCTAGGTTAGCTAACGGGCAATTGGACTATCTAGGGTACCTAGCGGGCACTTGGACTATGTAGGTTCCCTAGCGGGCACTTGGACAATTTAGGTTACCTAGCAGGCACTTTAACTATCTAGGTTAACTAACGGGCATTTGGACTATGTAGGTTGCCTAGCGAGCACTTGGACTATGTAGGTTCCCTAGCGGGCACTTGGACTATGTAGGTTCCCTATCGGGTACTTGGACTGTCTAGGTTAATTAGCGCGCAATTGGACTGTCTGGGTTACCTAGTGGGCATTTGGACTATGTAGTTTACCTAGCAGGCACTTGGACTATGTAGGTTACCTAGCGGGCACTGGGACTATGTAGGTTAACGAACGGGCACCTCGACTATGTATGTAACCTAATGGTCACTTGGACTGTCTAGGTTACCTAGCGGGGACTTGGACTATGTAGGTTAACTAGCGGGCACTTGGACTATGTAGGATCCCTATCGGACATTTTTACTACTTAGGTTAACTAGCGGGCACTTTGACTATCTAGGTCAACTAGCGGGCCCTTGTACTATGTAGGTTAACTAGCGGGCACTTGGACTATCTAGGTTAACTAGTGGGCCATTGTACTATGTAGGTTACCTTGCGGGCACTTGTACTATCTAGGTTACCTAACGGGAACTTGGACTATGTAGGTTAACTAGCGGACACTTGGAATATCTAGGTTAACTAGCGGGCACTTGGACTACCTAGGTTAATTAGCTGACCTTGGACTATGTAGGTTACCAGGGGCACTTGGACTATCTAGGTTAACGAATGTGCACTTGGACTATGTAGGTAACCTTGCGGGCACTTGGACTGTCTAGGTTACCTAGCGGGCACTTGGCCTATCTAGGTTAACGAACGGGCACTTGGACTATGTAGGTTAACTAGCGGACACTTCGACTATCTCGGTTCGCTAACGGGCAATTGGACTATCTAGGTTACCTAGCGGGCACTTGGACTATGTAGGTTCCCTAGCGGGCACTTGGACAATTTAGGTTACCTAGCAGGCACTTTGACTATCTAGGTTAACAAACGGACCTTGGACTATGTAGGTTAACTAGCGGGCACTTGAACTATGTACGTCCCCTAGTGGGCACTTGAACTATCTAGGTTAACTAGCGGGCACTAGGACTATCTAGGTTACCTAGCAGGCACGAGGACTATGTAGGTTAACTAGTGGACACTTGCACGATCTAGGTTAACTAGCGGGCCCTTGCACTATGTAGGTTAACTAGCGGGTCCATGGATTATGTAGGTTTACTAGCAGGCACTTGGATTATCTAGGTTAACTAGCAGGCACCTGGACTATGTAGTTTCCCTAGCTGGCATTTGGACTATTTATGTTACCATCGGGAACTTGGACTATGTAGGTTACCTAGCGGGCACTTGGACTATGTACGTACCCTAGTGGGCACTTGGACTATCTAGGTTAACTAACGGTCACTTGGACTATATAGGTTCGCTAGCGGGCACTTGGATTATGTAGGTTCCCTATCGGGCACTTGGACTATGTAGGTTAACTAGCGGGCACTTGGACTATGTAAGTTACCTTGCGGGCACTTGTATTATCTAGGTTACCTGACGGGAACTTGGACTACGTAGGTTAACTAGCGGACACATGGACGATCTAGGTTAACTAGCGGGCACTTGGAATATCTAGTTTAACTAGCGGGCCCTTGGACTATGTAGGTTAACTAGCGGGCACTTGGACTATCTAGGTTAACTAGCTGACCTTGGACAATTTAGGTTAACTAGCGGGCACTTGGACTATCTAGGTTAATTAGCTGACCTTGGACTATGTAGGTTAACTAGCGGGCACTTGGACTATCTAGGTTAACTAACGGGCACTTGCACAATGCAGGTTCCCTAGCGGGCACTTTGAATATGTAGGTTCCCTAGCGGGCACTTGCACTATAAAGGTTCCCTATGGGCACTTGGACTATCTAGGTTCCATAACGGGAACTTGGAATATATAGGTTCCCTATCGGGCACTTGGAATATGTAGGTTCCTCAGCGGGCACTTGGACTATGTAGGTTCCCTATCGGGCATTGGACTATGTAGGTTAACTAGCAGGACCTTGGACTATCTAGGTTACCTAGCGGGCACTTGGTCTATGTAGGTTAACTAGCGGACAATGGACAATCTAGGTTACCTAGCGGGCACTTGAACTATGTCCATACCCTAGCGGGCACTTGGAATATCTAGGTTACCTAGCGGGCACTTGGACTATGTGCGTACCCTAGCGGGCACTTGGACTATCTAGGTTAACTAGAGGGCCCTTGGACTATGTAGGTTAACTAGCGGGCACTTGGATTAGCTAGGTTAACTAGCGGGCACTTGGACTATCTAGGTTAACTAGCAGGCACGTGGACTATGTAGGTTAACTAGTGGACACTTGCACGATCTAGGTTAACTAGCGGGCCCTTGCACTATGTAGGTTAACTAGCTGGCCCATGGATTATGTAGGTTTACTAGCAGGCACTTGGATTATCTGGGTTAACTAGCAGGCACTTGGACTATGTAGTTTCCCTAGCTGGGATTTGGATTATTTATGTTACCATCGGGAACTTGGACTATGTAGGTTACCTAGCGGGCACTTGGACTATGTACGTACCCTAGTGGGCACTTAGCTTATCTTGGTTAACTAACGGGCACTTGGACTATGTAGGTTGCCTAGCGGGCACTTGGACTCTGTAGGTTCCCTAGCGGGCACTTGGACTATCTAGGTTAACGAACATTCACTTGGAATATGTAGATAACCTAACGGACAATTGCACAGTCTAGGTTACCTAGCGGGCACTTGGACTATCTAGGTTAACGAAAGTGCACTTGGACTATGTAGGTTACCTAGCGGGCACTTGGATTATCTAGGTTAGCTAACAGGATCTTGGAATATCTAGGTTACCTAGCGGGCACTTGGACTATGTAGGTTACCTTGCGTGCACTTGTACTATCTAGGTTACCTAACGGGAATTTGGACTATGTAGGTTAAGTAGCGGACACTTGGAATATCTAGGTTAACTAGCGGGCACTTGGACTATCTAGGTTAATTAGCTGACCTTGGACTATGTAGGTTAACTAGCGGGCACTTGGACTATCTAGGTTAACTAGCTGACCTTGGACTATGTAGGTTAACTAGCGGGCACTTGGACGATCTAGGTTAACTAGCGGGCACTTGAAATATCTAGGTTAACTAGCGGGCCCTTGGACTATGTAGGTTAACTTAGCGGGCACTTGGACTATCTAGGCTAACTAGCTGACCTTGGACTATGTAGGTTAACTAGCGGGCGCTTGGACTATCTCGGTTACCTAGCAGGCACTTGGACTATGTACATACCCTAGCGGGCACTTGGACTATCTAGGTTAACTAGCGGGCACTTGCACAATGCAGGTTCCCTAGCGGGCACTTTGACTATGTAGGTTCCCTAGCGGGCACTTGGACTATATGTTTTCCCTATGGGCACTTGGACTATCTAGGTTCCCTAACGGGCACTTGGAATATATAAGTTTCCTATCGGGCACTTGGACTATGTAGGTTCCTCAGCGGGCACTTGGACTATGTAGGTTCCCTATTGGGCATTGGACTATGTAGGTTAACTAGCAGGCCCTTGGACTATCTAGGTTACCTAGCGGGCACTTGGACTATGTAGGTTAACTAGCGGGCACTTGGACTATCTAGGTTAACTAGCGGGCACTTGCACAATGCAGGTTCCCTAGCGGGCACTTTGACTATGTAGGTTCCCTAGCGGGCACTTGGACTATATAGGATCTCTATGGGCACTTGGACTATCTAGGTTCCCTACTGGGCACTTGGAATATATAGGTTCCCTATCGGGCACTTGGACTATGTAGGTTCCTCAGCGGGCCCTTGGAATATGTAGGTTCCCTATCGGGCATTGGACTATGTAGGTTAACTAGCAGGACCTTGGACTATCTAGGTTACCTAGCGGGCACTTGGACTATATAGGTTAACTAGCGGACACTTGGACAATCTAGGTTACCTAGCGGGCACTTGAACTATGTACATACCCTAGCGGGCACTTGGACTATCTAGGTTAACTAGAGGGACTTGGACTATGTAGGTTAACTAGCGGGCACTTGGATTATCTAGGTTAACTACCGGGCACTTGGACGATCAATGTAAACTAGCGGGCACTTGGACTATCTAGGTTTACTAGCGGGCACTTGGACTAGCTAGGTTAACTAGCGGGCACTTGGACTATGTAGTTTCCCTAGCGGGCTTTTGGATTACTTAAGTTACCTAGTGGGCACTTGGACTATGTAGGTTACCTAGCGGGCACTTGGACTATGTAGGTTAACTAGAAGGCACTTGGACTATGTAGGTTAACGAACGTGCACTTGGACTATGTAGGTAACCTAGCGGGCACTTGGACTGTCTAGGTTACCTAGCGGGCACTTGGCCTATCTAGGTTAAAGAACGGGCACTTGGACTATGTAGGTTAACTAGAGGACACTTCGACTATCTAGGTTAGCTAACGGGCAATTGGACTATCTAGGGTACCTAGCGGGCACTTGGACTATGTAGGTTCCCTAGCGGAAACTTGGACAATTTAGGTTACCTAGCAGGCACTTTGACTATCTAGGTTAACTAACGGGCATTTGGACTATGTAGGTTGCTTAGCAGGCACTTGGACTATGTAGGTTACCTAGCGGGCACTTGGACTATGTAGGTTAACGAACGGGCACTTCGACTATGTATGTAACCTAATGGTCACTTGGACTGTCTAGGTTTCCTAGCGGGGACATGGACTATGTAGGTTAACTAGCGGTACTTGGACTATGTAGGATCCCTATCGGACATTTTTACTACTTAGGTTAACTAGCGGGCACTTTGACTATCTAGGTCAACTAGCGGGCCCTTGTACTATGTAGGTTAACTAGCGGGCACTTGGACTATCTAGGTTAACTAACGGACCATGGAGTATGTAGGTTAACTGCGGGCACTTGGTCTAAGTACGTCCCCTAGTGGGCACTTGGACTATCTAGGTAAACTAACGGGCACTTCTACTATCTAGGTTAACTAGCGGGCACTTGGACTATCTAGGTTACCTTGCAGGCACGTGGACTATGTAGGTTAACTAGTGGACACTTGCAGGATCTAGGTTAACTAGCGGGCCCTTACACTATGTAGGTTAACGAGCGAGCCCATGGATTATGTAGGTTTACTAGTAGGCACTTGGACTATCTAGGTTAACTAGCAGGCACTTGGACTATGTAGTCTCCCTATCGGGCATTTGGTCTATTTATGTTACCATCGGGAACTTGGACTATGTAGGTTACCTGGCGGGCACTTGGACTATGTACGTACCCTAGTGGGCACTTGGACTATCTAGGTTAACTAACGGGCACTGGGACTATGTAGGTTGCCTAGTGGGCACTTGGATTATGTAGGTTTCTAGCGGGCACTTGGATTATGTAGGTTCCCTATCGGGCAATTTGACTATGTAGGTTAACTAGTGGGCATTTGGACTGTCTAGGTAACCTAGCGGGACTTGGACTATCTAGGTTAACGAACGGGCACTTGGACTATGTAGGTAACGTAGCGGGCACTTGAACTATGTACATACCCTAGCGGGCACTTGGACTATCTAGGTTACCTAGCGGGCACTTGGACTATCTACGTACCCTAGCGGACACTTGCACTAACTAAGTTGACTAGAGGGCCCTTGGACTATGTAGGTTAACTAGCGGGCACTTGGATTAGCTAGGTTAACTAGCGGGCACTTGGACTATCTAGGTAACTAGCGGGCACTTGGACCATCTATATTAACTAGCGGGCCCTTGGACTATCTAGGTTTACTAGCGGGCAATTGGACTATCTAGGTTAACTAGCGGGCATTTGGACTATGTAGTTTCCCTAGCGGGCATTTGGATTACTTAGGTTACCTAGTGGGCACTTGGACTATGTAAGTTATCTAGACGCCACTTGGACTATGTAGGTTAACTAGAAGGCACTTGGACTATCAAGGTTACCTAGCAGGCCCTTGGACTATGTAGGTTACCAGGGGCACGTGGACTATCTAGGTTAACGAACGTGCACTTGGACTATGTAGGTAACCTTGCGGGCCCTTGGACTGTCTAGGTTACCTAGCGGGCACTTGGCCTATCTAGGTTAACGAACGGGCACTTGGACTATGTAGGTTAACTAGCGGACACTTCGACTATCTAGGTTAGCTAACGGTCAATTGGACTATCTAGGTTACCTAGCGGGCTCTTGGACTATGTAGGTTCCCTAACGGGCACTTGGACAATTTAGGTTACCTAGCAGGCACTTTGACTATCTAGGTTAACTAACGGACCTTAGACTATGTACGTTAACTAGCGGGCACTGGAACTATGTACGTCTCCTACTGGGCACTTTGACTATCTAGGTTAACTAACGGACCTTGGACTATGTACGTTAACTAGCGGGCACTTGAAATATGTACGTCCCGTACTGGGCACTTGGACTATCTAGGTTAACTAACGGGCACTTGGACTATCTAGGCTAACTAGCGGGCACTTGGGCTATCTAGGTTACCTAGCAGGCACGTGGACTATGTAGGTTAACTAGTGGACACTTGCACGATCTAGGTTAACTAGCGGGTCCTTTCACTATGTAGGTTAACTAGCGGTCCCATGGATTATGTAGGTTTATAGCAGGCACTTGGACTATCTAGGTTAACCAGCAGGCACTTGGACTATGTAGTTTCCCTAGCTGGCATTTGGACTATTTATGTTACCATCGGGAACTTGGACTATGTCGGTTACCTAGCGGGCACTTGGACTATGTACGTACCCTAGTGGGCACTTGGACTATCTAGGTTCACTAACGGGCACTTGGACTATGTAGGTTGCCTAGCGGGCACTTGGACTATGTAAGTTCCCTAGCGGGCACTTGGTTTATGTAGGTTCCCTATCGGGCACTTGGAATATGTACGTTCCCTATCGGGCACTTGCACTATGTAGTTTAACTAGCGGGCACTTGGACTATGTAGGTTACCTTGCGGGCACTTGTACTATCTAGGTTACCTGACGGGAACTTTGACTATGTAGGTTAACTAGCGGACATATGGACGATCAAGGTTAACTAGCAGGCACTTGGAATATCTAGGTTAACTAGCGGGCTCTTGGACTATGTAGGTTAACTTGCGGGCACCTGGACTATGTAGGTTAACTAGCGGGACCTTGGACTATGTAGGTTAACTAGCGGGCACTTGGACTATCTAGGTTAACTAGCTGACCTTGGACAATTTAGGTTAACTAGCGGGCACTTGGTCTATGTAGGTTAATTAGCTGACCTAGGACTATGTAGGTTAACTAGCGGGCACTTGGACTATCTAGGTTAACTAACGGGCACTTGCACAATGCAGGTTCCCTAGCGGGCACTTTGAATATGTAGGTTCCCTAGAGGGCACTTGGACTATACAGGTTCCCTATGGGCACTTGGACTATCTAGGTGCCCTAACGGGCACTTGGAATATATAGGTTCCCTATCGGGCACTTGGACTATGTAGGTTCCTCAGCGGGCACTTGGACTATGTAGGTTCCCTATCGGGCATTGGACTATGTAGGTTAACTAGCAGGACCTTGGACTATCTAGGTTACCTAGCGGGCACTAGGACAATGAAGGTTAACTAACGGACAATGGACAATCAAGGTTACCAAGCGGGCACTTGAACTATGTACATACCCTAGCGGGCACTTGGAATATCTAGGTTACCTAGCGGGCACTTGGACTATGTCCGTCCCCTAGCGGGCACTTGGACTATCTAGGTTAACTAGAGGGCCCTTGGACTATGTAGGTTAACTAGCGGGCACTTGGATTAGCTAGGTTAACTAGCGGGCACTTGGACTATCTAGGTTAACTAGTGGACACTTGCACGATCTAGGTTAACTAGCGGGCCCTTGCACTATGTAGTTTCCGTAGCTGGCATTTGGAATATTTATGTTACCATCGGGAACTTGGACTATGTAGGTTACCTAGCGGGCACTTGGACTATGTACGTACCATAGTGGGCATTTGGACTATCTAGGTTAACTAACGGGCACTTGGACTATGTAGGTTGCCTAGCGGGCACTTGGACGCTCTAGGTTCCCTAGCGGGCACTTGATTTATGTAGGTTCCCTATCGGGCACTTGGATTATCTAGGTTCCCTACCGGGCACTTGGACTATGTAGGTTAACTAGCGGGCACTTGGACTATGTAGGTTACCTTGCGGGCACTTGTACAATCTAGGTTACCAGACGGGAACTTGGACTATGTAGGTTTACTAGCGGACACATGGACGATCTAGGTTAACTAGCTGGCACTTGGATTATCTAGGTTAACTAGCGGGCCCTTTGACTATGTAGGTTAACTAGCGGGCACCTGGACAATCTAGGTTAACTAGCAGACCTTGGACAATTTAGGTTAACTAGCGGGCACTTGGACTATCTAGGTTAATTAGCTGACATTGGACTATGTAGGTTACCTAGCGGGCACTTGGTCTATGTACCTACCCTAGTGGGCATTTGGACTATCTAGGTTAACTAACGGGCACTTGGACTATGTAGGTTGCCTAGCGGGCACTTGGACGCTCTAGGTTCCCTAGCGGGCACTTGATTTATGTAGGTTCCCTATCGGGCACTTGGATTATCTAGGTTCCCTATCGGGCACTTGGACTATGTAGGTTAACTAGCGGGCACTTGGACTATGTAGGTTACCTTGCGGGCACTTGTACAATCTAGGTTACCAGACGGGAACTTGGACTATGTAGGTTAACTAGCGGACACATGGACGATCTAGGTTAACTAGCGGGCACTTGGAATATCTAGGTTAACTAGCGGGCCCTTGGACTATGTAGGATAACTAGCGGGCACCTGGACTATCTAGGTTAACTAGCTGACCTTGGACAATTTAGGTTAACTAGCGGGCACTTGGACTATCTAGGTTAATTAGCTGACCTTGGACTATGTAGGTTAACTAGCGGGCACTTGGACTATCTAGGTTAACTAACGGGCACTTGCACAATGCAGGTTCCCTATCGGGCACTTTGAATATGTAGGTTCCCTAGCGGGCACTTGGACTATATAGGTTCCCTATGGGCACTTGGACTATCTAGGTTCCCTAACGGGCACTTGGACTATGTAGGTTCCTCAGCGGGCACTTGGACTATGTAGGTTCCCTATCGGGCATTGGACTATGTAGGTTAACTAGCAGGACCTTGGACTATCTAGGTTACCTAGCGGGCACTAGGACTATGTAGGTTAACTAGCGGACACTTGGACAATCTAGGTTACCTAGCGGGCTCTTGAACTATGTACATACCCTAGAGGGCACTTGGAATATCTAGGTTACCTAGCGGGCACTTGGACTATGTACGTACCCTAGCGGGCACTTGGACTATCTAGGTTAACTAGAGGGCCCTTGGACTATGTAGGTTAACTAGCGGGCACTTGGCTTAGCTAGGTTAACTAGCGGGCACTTGGACTATCTAGATTAACTAGCGGTCCCTTGGACTATCTACGTTTACTAGCGGGCACTTGGACTATCTAGGTTAACTAGCGGGCACTTGGACTTTGTAGTTTCCCTAGCGGGCATTTGGATTACTTAGGTTACCTAGTCGGCACTTGGACTATGTAGGTTACCGAGAGGCCACTTGGACTATGTAGGTTAACTAGAAGGCACTTGGACTATCAAGGTTACCCAGCGGGCCCTTGGACTATGTAGGTTACCAGGGGCACTTGGACTATCTAGGTTAACGAACGCGCACTTGGACTATGTAGGTAACCTAGCAGGCACTTGGACTGTCTAGGTTACCTAGCGGACACTTGGCCTATCTAGGTTAACGAACGGGCACTTGGACTATGTAGGTTAACTAGCGGACACTTCAACTCTCTAGGTTAGCTAACGGGCAGTTGGACTATCTAGGTTACCTAGCGGGCACTTGGACTATGTAGGTTCCCTAGCGGGCACTTGGACAATTTAGGTTACCTAGCAGGCACTTTGACTATCTAGGTTAACTAACGGGCACTTGGACTATGTAGGTTGCCTAGCGAGCACTTGGACTATGTAGGTTCCCTAACGGGCACTTGGACTCTGTAGGTTCCCTATCGGGTACTTGGACTGTCTAGGTTAACTAGCGGGCATTTGGACTGTCTAGGTTACCTAGTGGGCACTTGGACTATGTAGTTTACCTAGCAGGCACTTGGTGTATGTATGTTAACTAGTGGGCACTTGGACTATGTAGGTTAACGAACGGGCACTTGGACTCTGTAGGTAACCTAATGGTCACTTGGACTGTCTAGGTTACCTAGCGGGGACTTGGACTATGTAGGTTAACTAGCGGGCACTTGGACTATGTAGGATCCCTATCGGACATTTGTACTACCTAGGTTAACTAGCGGGCCCTTTGACTATCTAGGTTAACTAGCGGGCGCTTGCACTATGTAGGTTAACTAGCGGGCCCATGGATTATGTAGCTTTACTAGCAGGCACTTGGACTATCTAGGTTAACTAGCGGGCACTTGGACTATGTAGTTTCCCTAGCGGGAATTTGGACTATTTAGGTTACCAAGGGGGAACTTGGACTATGTAGGTTACCTAGCGGGGACGTGGACTATCTAAGTTACCTAGCAGGCACTTTGACTATCTAGGTTAACTAATGGGCAATTGGACTATGTAGGTTGCCTAGCGGTCACTTGAACTATGTAGGTTCCCTAGCGGGCATTGGACTATGTAGGTTAACTAGCAGGCCCTTGGACTATCTAGGTTACCTAGCGGGCACTTGGACTATGTAGGTTAACTAGCGACACTTGGACAATCTAGGTTACCTAGTGGGCACTTGAACTATGTACATACCCTAGCGGGCACTTGGACTATCTAGGTTACCTAGCAGGCACTTGGACTATGTACGTCCCCTAGCGGGCACTTGGACTATCTAGGTTAACTAGAGGGACTTGGACTATGTAGGTTAACTAGCGGGCACTTGGATTATCTAAGTTAACTAGTGAGCACTTGGACTATCTAGGTTAACTACTGGGCACTAGGGCTATCTAGATTAACTAGCGGGCCCTTGGACAATCTAGGTTTACTAGCGGGCACTTGGACTATCTAGGTTAACTAGCGGGCACTTGGACTATGTAGTTTTCCTAGCGGGCATTTGGATTACTTAGGTTACCTAGTGGGCACTTGGACTATGTAGGTTACCTAGCGGGCACTTGGACTATGTAGGTTAACTAGAAGGCACTTAGACTATCAAGGTTACCCAGCGGGCCCTTGGACTATGTAGGTTACAAGCAGGCACTTGGACTATCTAGGTTAACGAATGTGCACTTGGACTATGTAGGTAACCTAGCGGGCACTTGGACTGTCTAAGTTACCTAGCAGGCACTTGGCCTATCTAGGTTAACCAACGGGCACTTGGACTATGTAGGTTAACTAGCAGAGACTTCGACTATCTAGGTTCGCTAACGGGCAATTGGACTATCTAGGTTATATAGCGGGCACTTAGACTATCTACGTACCCTAGCGGGCACTTGGACTATCTAGGTTAACTCGAGGGCCCTTGGACTATCTAGGTTACCTAGCAGGCACTTGGATTATGAAGGATCCCTAGCGGGCACTTGGACAATCTAGTTTAACTATCGGGCACTTGGACGATCTAGGTTAACTAGCGGGCACTTGGACTATCAAAGTTAACAAGTGAGCCCTTGGACTATGTAGGTTAACTAGCGGGCCTTGGACTATCTAGGTTACCTAGCGGGCACCAGGACTATATATGTTACCTAGCGGGCACTTGGACTATGTAGGTTACCTAGTGGGCACTTGGACTATCTAAGTTAACGAATGGGCACTTGGAATATGCAGGTAACCTAGCGGGCACTTGGACTGTCTAGGATACCTAGCGGGCACTTGGACTTCTAGGTTAACTAACGGGCACTTGGCCTATGTAGGTTGCTTAGCGGGTACTTGGACTATATAGGTTAGGTAACGGGCACTTGCACTATCTAGGTTACCTAGCTATAACATGGACAATGTAAGTTACGTAGCGGGCACTTGGACTACATAGGTTACTTAACGGGCACTTGGACTATCTAGGTTACCTAGCGGGCCCTTGGACTATGTAGGTTTCCTAGCGGGCACTTGGACTATCTAGGTTAACGAACGGGCACTTGGACTATGTAGGTAACCTAGCGGGCACTTGGACAGTCTAGGTTACCTAGCTGACACTTGGATTATCTAGGTTACCTAGCGGGCCCTTGGACTATGTAGGTTTCCTAGCGGGCACTTGGACTATCTAGGTTAACGAACGGGCACTTGGACTATGTAGGTAACCAGTGGACACTTGGAATTTGTAAGTTGCCTAGCGGGCACTTGGACTATGTAGGTTAACTAGCGGGCACTTGGACTATCTAGGTTACCGAACGGGCATTTGGACTATGTAGGTAACCTAGCGTGAACTTGGACAGACTAGGTTACCTAGCGGGCACTTGGACTTCTAGGTTAACGAACGGGCACTTTGACTATGTATGTTGCATAGCGGGCAATTGGACTATCTAGGTTAGGTAATGGGCATTGGACTATCTAGGTTACCTAGCGGGAACTTGGACTATGTAGGTTACCTAGCGGGCACTTGGACTATCTAGGTTAACGAACGTGCACTTGGACTATGTAGGTAACCTAGCGGACAATTGGACAGTCTAGGTTACCTAGCGGGCAATTGGACTATCTAGGTTAACGAACGGGCACTTGGACTATCTAGGTTACCTAGCGGGCACTTGGACTATGTAAGTTGCCTAGCGGGCACTTGGACTATCTAGGTTGCCTAGCGGGCACTTGGACTATGTAGGTTAACTAGCGGGCACTTGGACTATCTAGGTTACCGAACGGGCATTTGGACTATGTAGGTAACCTAGCGTGAACTTGGACAGTCTAGGTTACCTAGCGGGCACTTGGACTTCTAGGTTAACGAACGGGCACTTGGACTATGTATGTTGCATAGCGGGCAATTGGACTATCTAGGTTAGGTAACGGGCATTGGACTATCTAGGTTACCTAGCGGGAACTTGGACTATGTAGGTTACCTAGCGGGCACTTGGACTATCTAGGTTAACGAACGTGCACTTGGACTATTATGTAGGTAACCTAGCAGACAATTGGACAGTCTAGGTTACCTAGCGGGCACTTGGACTATCTAGGTTAACGAAAGGGCACTTGGATTATGTAGGTTCCCTAGCGGGCACTTGGATTATCTAGTTTAGCTAACAGGAACTTGGAATATCTAGGTTACCTAGCGGGCACTTGGACTATGTAGGTCACCTTGCGGGCACTTGTACTATCTAGGTTACCTAACGGGAACTTGGACTATGTAGGTTAACTAGCGGACACTTGGAATTTCTAGGTTAACTAGCGGGCCCTTGGACTATTTAGGTTAACTAGCGGGCACTTGGACTATCTAGGTTAACGAAAGGGCACTTGGATTATGTAGGTTACCTAGCGGGCACTTGGATTATCTAGGTTAGCTAACAGGAACTTGGAATATCTAGGTTACCTAGCGGGCACTTGGACTATGTAGGTCACCTTGCGGGCACTTGTACTATCTAGGTTACCTAACGGGAACTTGGACTATGTAGGTTAACTAGCGGACACTTGGAATTTCTAGGTTAACTAGCGGGCCCTTGGACTATTTAGGTTAACTAGCGGGCACTTGGACTATCTAGGTTAATTAGCTGACCTTGGACTATGTAGGTTACCTAGCGGGCACTTGGACTATGTACGTACCCTAGTGGGCACTTGGACTATCTAGGTTAACTAACGGGCACTTGGATTATGTAGGTTCCCTATCGGGCACTTGGACAATGTAGGTTAACTAGCGGGCACTTGGACTATCTAGGTTACCTGACGGGAACTTGGACTATGTAGGTTTACTAGCGGACACATGGACGATCTAGGTTAACTAGCTGACCATGGACAATTTAGGTTAACTAGCGGGCACTTGGACTATCTAGGTTAATTAGCTCACCTTGGACTATGTAGGTTACCTAGTGGGCACTTGGACTATGTACGTACCCTAGAGGGCCCTTGGACTATCTAGGTTAACTAACGGGCACTTGGACTATGTAGGTTGCCTAGCGGGCACTTGGACTCTCTAGGTTCCCTAGCGGGCACTTGGATTTTGTAGGTTCCCTATCGGGCACTTGGACTATGTAGGTTAACTAGCGGGCACTTGGACTATGTAGGTTACCTTGCGGGCACTTGTACCATCTAGGTTACCTGACGGGAACTTGGACTATGTAGGTTTACTAGCGGACACATGGACGATCTAGGTTAACTAGCTGGCACTTGGAATATCTAGGTTAACTAGCTGACCTTGGACAATTTAGGTTAACTAGTGGGCACTTCGACTATCTAGGTTAATTAGCTGACCTTGGACTATGTAGGTTACCTAGCGGGCACTTGGACTATGTACGTACCCTAGTGGGCACTTGGACTATCTAGGTTAACTAACGGGCGCTTGGACTATGCAGGTTGCATAGCGGGCACTTGGACTCTCTAGGTTCCCTAGGGGGCACTTGGATTATGTAGGTTCCCTACAGGCACTTGGATTATGTAGGTTCCCTATCGGGCACTTGTACTATCTAGGTTACCTGACGGGAACTTGGACTATGTAGGTTAATAGCGGACACATCGACGATCTAGGTTAAGTAGCGGGCACTTGGAATATCTAGGTTAACTAGCGGGCCCTTGGACTATGTAGGTTAACTAGCGGGGACCTGGACTATCTAGGTTTAGTAGCTGACCTTGGACAATTTAGGTTAACTATCGGGCACTTGGACTATCTAGGTTAATTAGCTGACCTTGGACTATGTAGGTTAACTAGCGGGCACTTGGACTATCTAGGTTAACTAACGGGCACTTGCACAATGCAGGTTCCCTATCGGGCACTTTGAATATGTAGGTTCCCTAGCGGGCACTTGGACTATATAGGTTCCCTATGGGCACTTGGACTATCTAGGTTCCCTAACGGGCACTTGGAATATATAGGTTACCTAGCGGGCACTTGGACTATGTAGGTTACCTAGTGGGCACTTGGACTATCTAAGTTAACGAACGGGCACTTGGAATATGCAGGTAACCTAGCGGGCACTTGGACTGCTTAGGTTACCTAGCGGGCACTTGGAATTCTAGGTTAACTAACGAGCACTTGGACTATGTAGGTTGCTTAGCGGGCACTTGGACTATATACGTTAGGTAAAGGGCACTTGCACTATCTAGGTTACCTAGCTATAACATGGACAATGTAAGTTACCTAGCGGGCACTTGGACTATCTAGGTTACCTAGCGGGCCCTTGCACTATGTAGGTTTCCTAGCGGGCCCTTGGACTATGTAGGTTTCCTAGCGAGCACTTGGACTATCTAGGTTAACGAACGGGCACTTGGACTATGTAGGTAACCTAGCGGGCACATGGACAGTCTAGGTTACCTAGCGGGCCCTTGGACTATGTAGGTTTCCTAGCGAGCACTTGGACTATCTAGGTTAACGAACGGGCACTTGGACTATCTAGGTTACCTAGCGGGCACTTGGACTATGTAAGTTGCCTAGTGGGCACTTGGACTATCTAGGTTACCTAGCGGGCACTTAGACTATGTAGGTTAACTACCGGGTTCTTGGACTATCTAGGTTACCGAACGGGCATTTGGACTATGTAGGTAACCTAGCGTGAACTTGGACAGACTAGGTTACCTAGCGGGCACTTGGACTTCTAGGTTAACGAACGGGCACTTGGACTATGTATGTTGCATAGCGGGCAATTGGACTATCTAGGTTAGGTAACGGGCATTGGACTATCTAGGTTACCTAGCGGGAACTTGGACTATGTAGGTTACCTAGCGGGCACTTGGACTATCCAGGTTAACGAACGTGCACTTGGACTATGTAGGTAACCTAGCGGACAATTGGACAGTCTAGGTCACCTAGCGGGCACTTGGACTATCTAGGTTAACGTAAGGGCACTTGGATTATAGAGGTTACCTAGCGGGCACTTGGATTATCTAGGTTACCTAACAGGAACTTGGAATATCTAGGTTACCTAGCGGGCACTTGGACTATGTAAGTAACCATGCGGGCACTTGTACTATCTAGGTTACCTAACGGGAACTTGGACTATGTAGGTTAACTAGCGGACACTTGGAATATCTAGGTTAACTAGCGGGCCCTTGGACTATGTAGGTTAACTAGCTGACCTTGCACTATGTAGGTTAACTAGCGGGCACTTTGACTATCTAGGTTAACGAACGGGCACTTGGACTATGGAGGTTACCTAGCGGGCACTTGGACTATCTAGGTTAGCTAAGTGGTACTTGGATTATCTAGGTGACCTAGCGGGCACTTGGACTATGTAAGTTACCTTGCGGGCACTTGGACTAACTAGGTTACCTAGCGGGCACTTGGACTATGTAGGTTAGCTAGCGGGCACTTGGACTATCTAGGTTACTGAACGGGCATTTGGACTATGTAGGTAACCTAGCGTGAACTTGGACAGTCTAGGTTACCTAGCGGGCACTTGGACTTCTAGGTTAACGAACGGGCACTTGGACTATGTATGCTGCATAGCGGGCAATTGGACTATCTAGGTTAGGTAACGGGCATTGGACTATCGAGGTTACCTAGCGGGCACTTGGACTATGTAGGTTACCTTGCAGGCACTTATAATATCTAGGTTACCTAACGGGAACTTGGACTATGTAGGTTAACTAGCGGACACTTGGAATATCTAGGTTAACTAGCTGACCTTGGACTATGTAGGTTAACTAGCGGGCACTTGGACTATCTAGGTTAACTAAGGGGCACTTGCACAATGCAGGTTCCCTAGCGTGCACTTTGACTATGTAGGTTCCCTAACGGGCACTTGGAATATATAGGTTCCCTATCGGGCACTTGGAATATGTAGGTTCCTCAGCGGGCACTTGGACTATGTAGGTTCCCTATCGGGCATTGGACTATGTAGGTTAACTAGCAGGCCCTTGGACTATCTAGGTTACCTAGCGGGCACTTGGACTATGTAGGTTAACTAGCGGACACTTGGACAATCTAGGTTACCTAGCGGGCACTTGAACTATGTACATACCCTAGCGGGCACTTGGACTATCTGGTTACCTAGCAGGCACATGGACTATGTACGTCCCCTAGCGGGCACTTGGACTGTCTAGGTTACCTAGCAGGCACTTGGCCAATCTAGTTTAACGAACGGGCACTTGGACTATGTAGGTTAACTAGCGGACACTTCGACTATCTAGGTTCGCTAACGGGCAATTGGACTATCTAGGTTACCTAGCGGGCACTTGGACTATCTACGTACCCTGGCGGGCACTTGGACTATCTAGGTTAACTAGAGGGCCCTTGGACTATCTAGGTTACCTAGCAGGCACTTGGATTATGAAGGATCCCTAGCGGGCACTTGGACAATCTAGTTTAACTATCGGGCACTTGGACTATATAGGTTAGGTAACGGGCACTTGCACTATCTAGGTTACCTAGCTGGAACATGGACAATGTAAGTTACCTAGCGGGCACTTGGACTATCTAGGTTACTTAACGGGCACTTTGACTATCTAGGTTACATAGCGGGCACTTGGACTATGTAGGTTAACTAGCGAGCACTTGGACTCTAGGTTACCTAGCGGGCACTTGGACTATCTAGGTAACCTAGCGGGCCCTAGGACTATGTAGGTTTCCTAGCGGGCACTTGGACTATCGAGGTTAACGAACGGGCACTTGGACTATGTAGGTAACCTAGAGGGCACTTGGACTATGTAGGTTAACTAGAAGGCACTTGGACTATCTAGGTTACCTAGCGGGCCCTTGGACTATGTAGTTTCCCTAGCGGGCATTTGGATTATTTAGGTTACCTAGTGGGCACTTGGACTATGTAGGTTACCTAGCGGGCACTTGGAATATGTAGGTTAACTAGAAGGCACTTGGACTATCAAGGTTACCCAGCGGGCCCTTGGACTATGTAGGTTACCAGCGGGCACTTGGACTATCTAGGTTAACGAAAGTGAACTTGGACTATGTAGGTAACCTAGCGGGCACTTGGACTGTCTAGGTTACCTAGCAGGCACTTGGCCTATCTAGGTTAACGAACGGGCACTTGGATTATGTATGTTAACTAGCGAACACTTCTATTATCTAGGTTAGCTAACGGGAAATTGGACTATCTAGGTTACCTAGCGAGCACTTGGAGTATGTAGGTTCCCTAGCGGGCACTTGGACAATTTAGGTTACCTAGCAGGCACATTGACTATCTAGGTTAACTAACGGGCACTTGGACTATGTAGGTTGCCTAGTGAGCACTTGGACGATGTAGGTTCCCTAGCGGGCACTTGGACTATGTAGGTTCCCTATCGGGTACTTGGACTGTCTAGGTTAACTAGTGGGCAATTGGACTGTCTAGGTTAACTAGCGGGCATTTGGACTATGTAGTTTACCTAGCAGGCACTTGGACTATGTAGGTTAACTACCGGGCACTTGGACTATCTAGGTTACCTAGAGGGCACTTGAACTATGTACGTTCCCTAGCGGGCACTTGGGCTACCTACGTTACCTAGCGGGCACTTGGACTATGTAGGTTAACGAACGGGCATGTGGACTATGTAGGTAACCTAATGGTCACTTGGACTGTCTAGGTTACCTAGCGGGGACTTGGACTATGTAGGTTAACTAGCGGGCACTTGGACTATGTAGGATCCCTATGGGACACTTGCATGATCTAGGTTAACTAGCGGGCCCTTGGACTATGTAGGTTAACTAGCGGGCCCATGGATTATGTAGGTTTACGAGCAGGCACTTGGACTATCTAGGTTAACTAGCAGGCACTTGGAGTATGTAGTTTCCCTAGCGGGCATTTGGACTATTTATGTTACCATCGGGAACTTGGACTATGTAGGTTACCTAGCGGGCACTTGGACTATGTACGTCCCCTAGTGGGCACTTGGACTATCTAGGTTAACTAACGGGCACTGGGACTATGTAGGTTGCCTAGCGGGCACTTGGACTATGTAGGTTCCCTAGCTGGCATTTGGATTATGTAGGTTCCCTATCGGGCACTTGGATTATGTAGGTTCCCTATCGGGCACGTGGACTATGTAGGTTAACTAGCGGGCACTTGGACTATGTAGGTAACCTAGCAGGCACTTGCACGGTCTAGGGTACCTAGCGGGCACTTTGACCATCTAGGTTAACGAAAGGGCACTTGGACTATGTAGGTTACCTAGCGGGCACTTGGATTATCTAGGTTAGCTAACAGAAACTTGGAATATCTAGGTTACCTAGCGGGCACTTGGACTATGTAGGTTACCTTGCGGGCACTTGTACTATCTAGGTTACCTAACGGGAACTTGGACTCTGTAGGTTAACTAGCGGACACTTGGACGATCCAGGTTAACTAGCGGGCACTTGGAATAACTAGGTTAACTAGCGGGCCCTTGGACTATGTATGTTAACTAGCGGGAACTTGGACTATCTAGGTTAACTATCGGGCACATGGACTATGTAGGTTAACTAGCGGACACTTGGACTCTGTAGGTTACCTAGCGGGCACTTGAACTATGTACATACCCTAGCGGGCACTTGGACTATCTGGTTACCTAGCAGGCACATGGACTATGTACGTCCCCTAGCGGGCACTTGGACTGTCTAGGTTACCTAGCAGGCACTTGGCCTATCTAGGTTAACGAACGGGCACTTGGACTATGTAGGTTAACTAGCGGACACTTCGACTATCTAGGTTCGCTAACGGGCAATTGGACTATCTAGGTTACCTAGCGGGCACTTGGACTATCTACGTACCCTGGCGGGCACTTGGACTATCTAGGTTAACTAGAGGGCCCTTGGACTATCTTGGTTACCTAGCAGGCACTTGGATTATGAAGGATCCCTAGCGGGCACTTGGACAATCTAGTTTAACTATCGGGCACTTGGACTATATAGGTTAGGTAACGGGCACTTGCACTATCTAGGTTACCTAGCTGGAACATGGACAATGTAAGTTACCTAGCGGGCACTTGGACTATCTAGGTTACTTAACGGGCACTTTGACTATCTAGGTTACATAGCGGGCACTTGGACTATGTAGGTTAACTAGCGAGAACTTGGACTCTAGGTTACCTAGCGGGCACTTGGACTATCTAGGTTACCTAGCGGGCCCTAGGACTATGTAGGTTAACTAGAAGGCACTTGGACTATCTAGGTTACCTAGCGGGCCCTTGGACTATGAAGTTTCCCTAGCGGGCATTTGGATTATTTAGGTTACCTAGTGGGCACTTGGACTATGTAGGTTACCTAGCGGGCACTTGGAATATGTAGGTTAACTAGAAGGCACTTGGACTATCAAGGTTACCCAGCGGGCCCTTGGACTATGTAGGTTACCAGCGGGCACTTGGACTATCTAGGTTAACGAAAGTGAACTTGGACTATGTAGGTAACCTAGCGGGCACTTGGACTATCTACGTACTCTGGCGGGCACTTGGACTATCTAGGTTAACTAGAGGGCCCTTGGACTATCTTGGTTACCTAGCAGGCACTTGGATTATGAAGGATCCCTAGCGGGCACTTGGACAATCTAGTTTAACTATCGGGCACTTGGACTATATAGGTTAGGTAACGGGCACTTGCACTATCTAGGTTACCTAGCTGGAACATGGACAATGTAAGTTACCTAGCGGGCACTTGGACTATCTAGGTTACTTAACGGGCACTTTGACTATCTAGGTTACATAGCGGGCACTTGGACTATGTAGGTTAACTAGCGAGAACTTGGACTCTAGGTTACCTAGCGGGCACTTGGACTATCTAGGTTACCTAGCGGGCCCTAGGACTATGTAGGTTAACTAGAAGGCACTTGGACTATCTAGGTTACCTAGCGG
Source organism: Tenrec ecaudatus (assembly GCF_050624435.1). Lineage (NCBI taxonomy): Eukaryota > Metazoa > Chordata > Mammalia > Afrosoricida > Tenrecidae > Tenrec > Tenrec ecaudatus. Next base: position 1,425,711 of record NW_027457617.1, read on the forward strand.
GCCCTTGGACTATGAAGTTTCCCTAGCGGGCATTTGGATTATTTAGGTTACCTAGTGGGCACTTGGACTATGTAGGTTACCTAGCGGGCACTTGGAATATGTAGGTTAACTAGAAGGCACTTGGACTATCAAGGTTACCCAGCGGGCCCTTGGACTATGTAGGTTACCAGCGGGCACTTGGACTATCTAGGTTAACGAAAGTGAACTTGGACTATGTAGGTAACCTAGCGGGCACTTGGACTGTCTAGGTTACCTAGCAGGCACTTGGCCTATCTAGGTTAACGAACGGGCACTTGGATTATGTATGTTAACTAGCGAACACTTCTATTATCTAGGTTAGCTAACGGGAAATTGGACTATCTAGGTTACCTAGCGAGCACTTGGAGTATGTAGGTTCCCTAGCGGGCACTTGGACAATTTAGGTTACCTAGCAGGCACATTGACTATCTAGGTTAACTAACGGGCACTTGGACTATGTAGGTTGCCTAGTGAGCACTTGGACGATGTAGGTTCCCTAGCGGACACTTGGACTATGTAGGTTCCCTATCGGGTACTTGGACTGTCTAGGTTAACTAGTGGGCAATTGGACTGTCTAGGTTAACTAGCGGGCATTTGGACTATGTAGTTTACCTAGCAGGCACTTGGACTATGTAGGTTAACTACCGGGCACTTGGACTATCTAGGTTACCTAGAGGGCACTTGAACTATGTACGTTCCCTAGCGGGCACTTGGGCTACCTACGTTACCTAGCGGGCACTTGGACTATGTAGGTTAACGAACGGGCATGTGGACTATGTAGGTAACCTAATGGTCACTTGGACTGTCTAGGTTACCTAGCGGGGACTTGGACTATGTAGGTTAACTAGCGGGCACTTGGACTATGTAGGATCCCTATGGGACACTTGCATGATCTAGGTTAACTAGCGGGCCCTTGGACTATGTAGGTTAACTAGCGGGCCCATGGATTATGTAGGTTTACGAGCAGGCACTTGGACTATCTAGGTTAACTAGCAGGCACTTGGAGTATGTAGTTTCCCTAGCGGGCATTTGGACTATTTATGTTACCATCGGGAACTTGGACTATGTAGGTTACCTAGCGGGCACTTGGACTATGTACGTCCCCTAGTGGGCACTTGGACTATCTAGGTTAACTAACGGGCACTGGGACTATGTAGGTTGCCTAGCGGGCACTTGGACTATGTAGGTTCCCTAGCTTGCATTTGGATTATGTAGGTTCCCTATCGGGCACTTGGATTATGTAGGTTCCCTATCGGGCACGTGGACTATGTAGGTTAACTAGCGGGCACTTGGACTATGTAAGTAACCTAGCAGGCACTTGCACGGTCTAGGTTACCTAGCGGGCACTTTGACCATCTAGGTTAACGAAAGGGCACTTGGACTATGTAGGTTACCGAGCGGGCACTTGGATTATCTAGGTTAGCTAACAGAAACTTGGAATATCTAGGTTACCTAGCGGGCACTTGGACTATGTAGGTTACCTTGCGGGCACTTGTACTATCTAGGTTACCTAACGGGAACTTGGACTCTGTAGGTTAACTAGCGGACACTTGGACGATCCAGGTTAACTAGCGGGCACTTGGAATATCTAGGTTAACTAGCGGGCCCTTGGACTATGTATGTTAACTAGCGGGAACTTGGACTATCTAGGTTAACTATCGGGCACATGGACTATGTAGGTTAACTAGCGGACACTTGGACTCTCTAGGTTACCTAGCGGGCACTTGAACTATGTACATACCCTAGCGGGCACTTGGACTATCTAGGTTACCTAGCGGGCACTTGGACTATGTACGTACCCTAGCGGGCAATTGGACTATGTAGGATCCCTATCGGACATTTTTACTACTTAAGTTAACTAGCGGGCACTTTGACTATCTAGGTCAACTAGCGGGCCCTTTTACTATGTAGGTTAACTAGCGGGCACTTGGACTATCTAGGTTAACTAACGGACCTTGGACTATGTAGGTTAACTAGCGGGCACTTGGACTATGTAGGATCCCTATGGGACACTTGCATGATCTAGGTTAACTAGCGGGCCCTTGGACTATGTAGGTTAACTAGCGGGCCCATGGATTATGTAGGTTTACGAGCAGGCACTTGGACTATCTAGGTTAACTAGCAGGCACTTGGAGTATGTAGTTTCCCTAGCGGGCATTTGGACTATTTATGTTACCATCGGGAACTTGGACTATGTAGGTTACCTAGCGGGCACTTGGACTATGTACGTCCCCTAGTGGGCACTTGGACTATCTAGGTTAACTAACGGGCACTGGGACTATGTAGGTTGCCTAGCGGGCACTTGGACTATGTAGGTTAACTACCGGGCACTTGGACTATCTAGGTTACCTAGAGGGCACTTGAACTATGTACGTTCCCTAGCGGGCACTTGGGCTACCTACGTTACCTAGCGGGCACTTGGACTATGTAGGTTAACGAACGGGCATGTGGACTATGTAGGTAACCTAATGGTCACTTGGACTGTCTAGGTTACCTAGCGGGGACTTGGACTATGTAAGTTAACTAGCGGGCACTTGGACTATGTAGGATCCCTATGGGACACTTGCATGATCTAGGTTAACTAGCGGGCCCTTGCACTATGTAGGTTAACTAGCGGGCCCATGGATTATGTAGGTTTACGAGCAGGCACTTGGACTATCTAGGTTAACTAGCAGGCACTTGGAGTATGTAGTTTCCCTAGCGGGCATTTGGACTATTTATGTTACCATCGGGAACTTGGACTATGTAGGTTACCTAGCGGGCACATGGACTATGTACGTCCCCTAGTGGGCACTTGGACTATCTAGGTTAACTAACGGGCACTGGGACTATGTAGGTTGCCTAGCGGGCACTTGGACTATGTAGGTTCCCTAGCTGGCATTTGGATTATGTAGGTTCCCTATCGGGCACTTGGATTATGTAGGTTCCCTATCGGGCACGTGGACTATGTAGGTTAACTAGCGGGCACTTGGACTATGTAGGTAACCTAGCAGGCACTTGCACGGTCTAGGTTACCTAGCGGGCACTTTGACCATCTAGGTTAACGAAAGGGCACTTGGACTATGTAGGTTACCTAGCGGGCACTTGGATTATCTAGGTTAGCTAACAGAAACTTGGAATATCTAGGTTACCTAGCGGGCACTTGGACTATGTAGGTTACCTTGCGGGCACTTGTACTATCTAGGTTACCTAACGGGAACTTGGACTCTGTAGGTTAACTAGCGGACACTTGGACGATCCAGGTTAACTAGCGGGCACTTGGAATATCTAGGTTAACTAGCGGGCCCTTGGACTATGTATGTTAACTAGCGGGAACTTGGACTATCTAGGTTAACTATCGGGCACATGGACTATGTAGGTTAACTAGCAGACACTTGGACTCTCTAGGTTACCTAGCGGGCACTTGAACTATGTACATACCCTAGCGGGCACTTGGACTATCTAGGTTACCTAGCGGGCACTTGGACTATGTACGTACCCTAGCGGGCAATTGGACTATCTAGATTAACTAGCAGGCACTTGGACCATCTAGACTAACTACCGGGCCCTTGGTCAATCTAGGTTTACTAGCGGGCACTTGGACTATCTAGGTTAACTAGCGGGCACTTGGACCATGTAGTTTCCCTAGCGGGCATTTGGATTACTTAGGGTACCTAGTCGGCACATGGACTATGTAGGGTACCTAGCGGCCACTTGGACTATGTAGGTTACCTTGGAGGTACTTGGACTATCAAGGTTACCTAGCGGGCCCTTGGACTATGTAGGTTACCACGGGCACTTGGACTATCTAGGTTAACGAACGTGCACTTGGACTATGTATGTAACTTAGCGGGCACTTGGACTGTCTAGGTTACCTAGCGGGCACATGGCCTATCTAGGTTAACGAACGGGCACTTGGACTATGTAGGTTAACTAGCGGACACTTCGACTATCTAGATTAGCTAACGGGCAATTGGATTATCTAGGTTACCTAGCGGGCACTTGGACTATGTAGGTTCCCTAACGGGCACTTGGACAATTTAGGTTACCTAGCAGGCACTTTGACTATCTAGGTTAACTAACGGGCACTTGGACTATGTAGGTAGCCAAGCGAACACTTGGACTATGTAGGTTCCCTAGCGGGCACTTGGACTATGTAGGTTCCCTATCAGGTACTTGGACTGTCTAGGTTACCTAGTGGGCACTTGGACTATGTAGTTTACCTAGCAGGCACTTGGACTACGTAGGTTAACTAGCGGGCACTTGGACTATCTAGGTTACCTAGAGGGCACTTGGACTATGTAGGTTCCCTAGCGGGCACTTGGGCTATCTACGTTACCTAGCGGGCACTTGGACTATGTAGGTTAATGAACGGGTACTTGGACTATGTAGGTTGCCTAGTGAGCACTTGGACTATGTAGGTTCCCTAGCGGGCACTTGGACTATGTAGGTTCCCAATCGGGTACTTGGACTGTCTAGGTTAACTAGCGGGCAATTGGACTGTCTAGGTTACCTAGTGGGCATTTGGACTATGTAGTTTACCTAGCAGGCACTTGGACTATGTAGGTTAACTAGCGGGTACTTGGACTAGCTAGGTTACCTAGAGGGCTCTTGAACTATGTAAGTTCCCTAGCGGGCACTTGGGCTATCTATGTTACCTAGCGGGCAATTGGACTATGTAGGTTAACGAACGGGCATGTGGACTATGCAGGTAACCTAATGGTCACTTGGACTGTCTAGGTTACCTAGCGGGAACTTGGAGTATGTAGGTTAACTAGCGGGCACTTGGACTATGTAGGATCCCTATCGGACATTTTTACTACTTAAGTTAACTAGCGGGCACTTTGACTATCTAGGTCAACTAGCGGGCCCTTTTACTATGTAGGTTAACTAGCGGGCACTTGGACTATCTAGGTTAACTAACGGACCTTGGACTATGTAGGTTAACTAGCGGGCACTTGGACTATGTACATCCCCTAGTGGGCACTTGGACTATCTAGGTTACCTAGCAGGCACTTGGACTATGTAGGTTAACTAGTGGACACTTGCACGATCTAGGTTAACTAGCGGGCCCTTGCACTATGTAGGTTAACTAGCGGGCACTTGGTCTATGTACGTCCCCTAGTGGGCACTTGGACTATCTAGGTTAACTAACGGGCACTAGGACTATCTAGGTTAACTAGCGGGCACTTGGACTATCTAGGTTATCTAGTGGGCACTTGGACTATCTAGTTCAACTAGCGGGCACTTGTCCTATGTAGGTTAACTAGCGGGCACTTGGACTATCTAGGTTAACTAACGGACCTTGTACTATGTAGGTTAACTAGCGGGCACTTGGTCTATGTACGTCCCCTAGTGGGCACTTGGAATATCTAGGTTAACTAACGGGCACTAGGACTATCTAGGTTAACTAGCGGGCACTTGGATATCTAGGTTACCTAGCAGGCACTTGGATTATGAAGGATGCCTCGCGGTCCTTGGACTATCTAAGTTACCTAGCAGGCACGTGGACTATGTAGGTTAACTAGCGGACACTTGCACGATCTAGGTTAACTAACGGGCCCTTGGACTATGTAAGTTAACTAGCGGGCCCATGGATTATGTAGGTTTACTTGCAGGCACTTGGACTATCTAGGTTAACTAGCAGGCACTTGGACTATGTAGTTTCCCTAGCGGGCATTTGGACTATTTAGGTTACCATCGGGGACTTGGACTATGTAGGTTACCTAGCAGGCACTTGGACTATGTACGTCCCCTAGTGGGCACTTGGATTATCTAGGTTAACTAACAGGCACTTGGACTATGTGGGTTGCCTAGCGGGCACTTGGACTATGTAGGTTCCCTAGCGGGCATTTGGATTATTTAGGTTCCCTATCGGGTACTTGGACGATCTAGGTTAACTAGCGGGCACTTGGAATATCTAGGATAACTAGCGGGCCCATGGACTATGTAGGTTAACTAGCGGGAACTTGGAATATCTAGGTTAACTAGCGGGTTCTTGGACTATGTAAGTTAACTAGCGGGCACTTGGACTATCTAGGTTAACTAGCTGACCTTGGACTATGTAGGTTAACTAGCGGGCACTTGGACCATCTAGGTTAACTAGCTGACCTTGGACTATGTAGGTTAACTAGTGGGCACATGGACTATCTAGGTTAACTAACGGGCACTAGGACTATCTAGGTTAACTAGCGGGCACTTGGAATATCTTGGTTACCTAGCAGGCACTTGGATTTTGAAGGATGCCTAGCGGGCACTTGGACTATCTAGGTTACCTAGCAGGCACGTGGACTATGCAGGTTATCTAGCGGACACTTGCACGATCTAGGTTAACTAGCGGGCCCTTGCACTATGTAGGTTAACTAGCGGGAACTTGGATTATGTAGGTTCCCTATCGGGCACTTGGATTATTTAGGTTCAATATCGGGCACGTGGACTATGTAGGTTAACTAGCGGACACTTGCACGATCTAGGTTAACTAGCGGGCCCTTGGACTATGTACGCTAACTAGCGGGCCCATGGATTATGTAGGTTTACTTGCAGGCACTTGGACTATCTAGGTTAACTAGCAGGCACTTGGACTATGTAGTTTCCCTAGCGGGCATTTGGACTATTTAGGTTACCATCGGGGACTTGGACTATGTAGGTTACCTAGCGGGCACTTGGACTATGTACGTCCCCTAGTGGGCACTTGGATTATCTAGCTTAACTAACGGGCACTTGGACTATGTGGGTTGCCTAGCGGGCACTTGGACTATGTAGGTTCCCTAGCGGGCATTTGGATTATTTAGGTTCCCTATCGGGCACTTGGACTATGTAGGTTAACTAGCGGGCACTTGGACTGTCTAGGTAACCTAGCGGGCACTTGGACTATCTAGGTTAACTAGCGGGCACTTGCATAATGCAGGTTCCCTAGCGGGCACTTTGATTATGTAGGTTCCCTATGGGGCATTTGGACTATATAGGTTCCCTATGGGCACTTGGACTATCTATGTTCCCTAACGGGCACTTGGAATATATAGGTGCCCTATCGGGCACTTGGACTATGTAGGTTCCTCAGAGGGCACTTGGACTATGTAGGTTCCCTATCGGGCATTGGACTATGTAGGTTAACTAGCAGGACCTTGGACTATCTAGGTTACCTAGCGGGCACTTGGACTATATAGGTTAACTAGCGGACACTTGGCCAATCTAGGTTACCTAGCGGGCACTTGAACTATGTACATACCCTAGCGGGCACTTGGACTATCTACGTTATCTAGCGGGCACTTGGACTATGTACGTACCCTAACGGGCACTTGGACTATCTATATTAACTAGCGGGCCCTTGGACTATCTACGTTAACTAGCGGGCACTTGCACAATGCAGGTTCCCTATCGGGCACTTTGAATATGTAGGTTCCCTAGCGGGCACTAGGACTATATAGGTTCCCTATGGGCACTTGGACTATCTAGGTTCCCTAACGGGCACTTGGAATATATAGGTTACCTAGCGGGCACTTGGACTATGTAGGTTACCTAGTGGGCACTTGGACTATCTAAGTTAACGAACGGGCACTTGGAATATGCAGGTAACCTAGCGGGCACTTGGACTGCTTAGGTTACCTAGCGGGCACTTGGAATTCTAGGTTAACTAACGAGCACTTGGACTATGTAGGTTGCTTAGCGGGCACTTGGTCTATATACGTTAGGTAACGGGCACTTGCACTATCTAGGTTACCTAGCTATAACATGGACAATGTAAGTTACCTAGCGGGCACTTGGACTATCTAGGTTACTTAACGGGCTCTTGGACTATCTAGGTTACCTAGCGGGCCCTTGGACTATGTAGGTTTCCTAGCGGGCACTTGGACTATCTAGGTTAACGAACGGGCACTTGGACTATGTAGGTAACCTAGCGGGCACATGGACAGTCTAGGTTACCTAGCGGGCACTTGGATTATCTAGGTTACCTAGCGGGCCCTTGGACTATGTAGGTTTCCTAGCGAGCACTTGGACTATCTAGGTTAACGAACGGGCACTTGGACTATCTAGGTTACCTAGCGGGCACTTGGACTATGTAAGTTGCCTAGTGGGCACTTGGACTATCTAGGTTACCTAGCGGGCACTTAGACTATGTAGGTTAACTAGCGGGTTCTTGGACTATCTAGGTTACCGAACGGGCATTTGGACTATGTAGGTAACCTAGCGTGAACTTGGACAGACTAGGTTACCTAGCGGGCACTTGGACTTCTAGGTTAACGAACGGGCACTTGGACTATGTATGTTGCATAGCGGGCAATTGGACTATCTAGGTTAGGTAACGGGCATTGGACTATCTAGGTTACCTAGCGGGAACTTGGACTATGTAGGTTACCTAGCGGGCACTTGGACTATCCAGGTTAACGAACGTGCACTTGGACTATGTAGGTAACCTAGCGGACAATTGGACAGTCTAGGTCACCTAGCGGGCACTTGGACTATCTAGGTTAACGTAAGGGCACTTGGATTATAGAGGTTACCTAGCGGGCACTTGGATTATCTAGGTTACCTAACAGGAACTTGGAATATCTAGGTTACCTAGCGGGCACTTGGACTATGTAAGTAACCTTGCGGGCACTTGTACTATCTAGGTTACCTAACGGGAACTTGGACTATGTAGGTTAACTAGCGGACACTTGGAATATCTAGGTTAACTAGCGGGCCCTTGGACTATGTAGGTTAACTAGCTGACCTTACACTATTTAGGTTAACTAGCGGGCACTTGGACTATCTAGGTTTACGAACGGGCACTTGGACTATGGAGGTTACCTAGCGGGCACTTGGACTATCTAGGTTAGCTAAGGGGTACTTGGATTATCTAGGTGACCTAGCGGGCACTTGGACTATGTAAGTTACCTAGCGGGCACTTGGACTAACTAGGTTACCTAGCGGGCACTTGGACTATGTAGGTTAGCTAGCGGGCACTTGGACTATCTAGGTTACCGAACGGGCATTTGGACTATGTAGGTAACCTAGCGTGAACTTGGACAGTCTAGGTTACCTAGCGGGCACTTGGACTTCTAGGTTAATGAACGGGCACTTGGACTATGTATGCTGCATAGCGGGCAATTGGACTATCTAGATTAGGTAACGGGCATTGGACTATCTAGGTTACCTAGCGGGCACTTGGACTATGTAGGTTACCTTGCAGGCACTTATAATATCTAGGTTACCTAACGGGAACTTGGACTATGTAGGTTAACTAGCGGACACTTGGAATATCTAGGTTAACTAGCTGACCTTGGACTATGTAGGTTAACTAGCGGGCACTTGGACTATCTAGGTTAACTAAGGTGCACTTGCACAATGCAGGTTCCCTAGCGGGCACTTTGACTATGTAGGTTCCCTAACGGGCACTTGGAATATATAGGTTCCCTATCGGGCACTTGGACTATGTAGGTTCCTCAGCGGGCACTTGGACTATGTAGGTTACCTATCGGGCATTGGACTATGTAGGTTAACTAGCAGGCCCTTGGACTATCTAGGTTACCTAGCGGGCACTTGGACTATGTAGGTTAACTAGCGGACACTTGGACAATCTAGGTTACCTAGCGGGCACTTGAACTATGTACATACCCTAGGGGCACTTGGACTATCTGGTTACCTAGCAGGCACATGGACTATGTACGTCCCCTAGCGGGCACTTGGACTGTCTAGGTTACCTAGCAGGCACTTGGCCTATCTAGGTTAACGAACGGGCACTTGGACTATGTAGGTTAACTAGCGGACACTTCGACTATCTAGGTTCGCTAACGGGCAATTGGACTATCTAGGTTACCTAGCGGGCACTTGGACTATCTACGTACCCTGGCGGGCATTTGGACTATCTAGGTTAACTAGAGGGCCCTTGGACTATCTAGGTTACCTAGCAGGCACTTGGATTATGAAGGATCCCTAGCGGGCACTTGGACAATCTAGTTTAACTATCGGGCACTTGGACTATATAGGTTAGGTAAAGGGCACTTGCACTATCTAGGTTACCTAGCTGGAACATGGACAATGTAAGTAACCTAGCGGGCACATGGACTATCAAGGTTACTTAACGGGCACTTTGACTATCTAGGTTACATAGCGGGCACTTGGACTATGTAGGTTAACTAGCGAGCACTTGGACTCTAGGTTACCTAGCGGGCACTTGGACTATCTAGGTTACCTAGCGGGCCCTAGGACTATGTAGGTTTCCTAGCGGGCACTTGGACTATCTAGGTTAACGAACGGGCACTTGGACTATGTAGGTAACCTAGAGGGCACTTGGACTATGTAGGTTAACTAGAAGGCACTTGGACTATCTAGGTTACCTAGCGGGCCCTTGGACTATGTAGTTTCCCTAGCGGGCATTTGGATTATTTAGGTTTCCTAGTGGGCACTTGGACTATGTAGGTTACCTAGCGGGCACTTGGAATATGTAGGTTAACTAGAAGGCACTTGGACTATCAAGGTTACCCAGCGGGCCCTTGGACTATGTAGGTTACCAGCGGGCACTTGGACTATCTAGGTTAACGAAAGTGAACTTGGACTATGTAGGTAACCTAGCGGTTACTTGGACTGTCTAGGTTACCTAGCAGGCACTTGGCCTATCTAGGTTAACGAACGGGCACTTGGATTATGTAGGTTAACTAGCGAACACTTCTATTATCTAGGTTAGCTAACGGGAAATTGGACTATCTAGGTTACCTAGCGGGCACTTGGACTATGTAGGTTCCCTAGCGGGCACTTGGACAATTTAGGTTACCTAGCAGGCACATTGACTATCTAGGTTAACTAACGGGCACTTGGACTATGTAGGTTGCCTAGTGAGCACTTGGACGATGTAGGTTCCTTAGCGGGCACTTGGACTATGTAAATTCCCTATCGGGTACTTGGACTGTCTAGGTTAACTAGTGGGCAATTGGACTGTCTAGGTTAACTAGTGGGCATTTGGACTATGTAGTTTACCTAGCAGGCACTTGGACTATGTAGGTTAACTACCGGGCACTTGGACTATCTAGGTTACCTAGAGGGCACTTGAACTATGTACGTTCCCTAGCGGGCACTTGGGCTATCTACGTTACCTAGCGGGCACTTGGACTATGTAGGTTAACGAACGGGCATGTGGACTATGTAGGTAACCTAATGGTCACTTGGACTGTCTAGGTTACCTAGCGGGGACTTGGACTATGTAGGTTAACTAGTGGGCACTTGGACTATGTAGGATCCCTATGGGACACTTGCATGATCTAGGTTAACTAGCGGGCCCTTGCACTATGTAGGTTAACTAGCGGGCCCATGGATTATGTAGGTTTACGAGCAGGCACTTGGACTATCTAGGTTAACTAGCAGGCACTTGGAGTATGTAGTTTCCCTAGCGGGCATTTGGACTATTTATGTTACCATCGGGAACTTGGACTATGTAGGTTACCTTACGGCACTTGGACTATGTAGGTTCCCTAGCTGGCATTTGGATTATGTAGGTTCCCTATCGGGCACTTGGATTATGTAGGTTCCCTATCGGGCACGTGGACTATGTAGGTTAACTAGCGGGCACTTGAACTATGTAGGTAACCTAGCAGGCACTTGCACGGTCTAGGTTACCTAGCGGGCACTTTGACCATCTAGGTTAACGAAAGGGCACTTGGACTATGTAGGTTACCTAGCGGGCACTTGGATTATCTAGGTTAGCTAACAGAAACTTGGAATACCTAGGTTACCTAGCGGGCACTTGGACTATGTAGGTTACCTTGCGGGCACTTGTACTATCTAGGTTACCTAACGGGAACTTGGACTCTGTAGGTT